>NC_056728.1:775149435-775343940 GCF_019279795.1 Protopterus annectens
GCTAATCTATTCCAGAGTCTGGGGAGTCTCTGGGTCAGGAACCTATCCCTCCAGCATGTTTTGTTTATTGTGATGACAAGGTTTAGATCCCTGGAGCATGTGGCTCTGAGGGATTGGGATTTCTTTAAGTGTAGCATGTCCAACAGCTCTGGGTTTGACATGGCCTTGTATGTTAAGCAAAGATCGCCTCTGAGTAGACGATATGTGACAGAGTATAGCTGGAGTTTTTTAAGGCAGTCAGCGTAGGGCATCTGCTTTAGGCCTGTGATTCTTTTAGTGAGGTATTTCTGCGGCCTTTCCAGTTGTTGCAGATGTCTTGAGAGGTACATACCAAATGGGGCGTTGTATTCTATAATGGGTCTAATGAGGGATGAGTACAGTGGGACAATGACCTCCTTTTTTCTGAAAAGCCCTTAGTAATGAGGTGTGCCACATAGAAGGATTTCCTGACTGTTGTGGTGATGTGGTTATCGAAGGTGAGACTACTGTCCACCTGTGTCCCTAAGTCTCTTATCACACTTTCAGTGTTTAGTGTACAGCCACCTATATGGTAATTCACGGATACATGTTTTTTCCCAAAGGGGATAACTATACATTTCTTGGCATTGAGCTTGAGCCCATGTCTCTGGCACCAAGCATCTGTTTCTGTAAGGCCCTTTTGTAGAGTATCCACATCATTTGGGGATTCAATAATGGCTCCCAGTTTGCAGTCATCTGTGAACTTTATTATCCAGAGTCCCTTAGTGTTGGCCTATACTTCAGAGAAGTAGATGCCAAACAAGAGCGGTCCCAGGACTGAACCCTGAGGTACTCTACTTGTCACTTGTCTGGAGCTGGATTTGGAGTCGGCTACTTTTACTGTGTGGGTTCTATCAGTAAGCCAGTTAGCAACTCATTGGGTGACGTAGGGATTAATACCCAGCTTAGTAAGTTTATCTATGATTCCAGAGTGGGGGATGGTGTCAAAGGCCTTGGCAAGGTCTATATAGGCTGTGTGGACCACCTTACCCTTGTCCATGGCTCTGAAGACTGATTTGAAGAAGTCAATCAGGTTCAGGAGACAAGATCGGCTCTTCACGAACCCAAACTGGGTGGGGTCCAGTGATTGAAGGTTGCCAATGTCTTTGTTTATAAGTTCCATGAAAATACACTCCATGGCCTTGCAGATAAGGCTTGACAGACTGATGGGACGGTAGTTTCTGGGATCCAAGGTGGATCCCCCTTATGGAGTGGGATAACTGTAGCTCTGCACCACATCAGTGGGCACGAAACCTGAGGTGAGGCTATGATTAAACATGACACTTAGGTGAGGTGCCAGTTCATATTGTAGTTCATGTAGTACACAACCTGGGATGTCATCTGGTCCCATGGATGCTGAATTCTTAGCTTTGGAGAGTGCATCTTTTACCTGTGTGGCAGTTATTACTGGAATTTGACAATCTTCCAATATTGAGATGGGCCATTTAGGGGGTGAAGTTGGCACTGAATTGATCTGCCAGGATATTGGCAATATCCTTGGGATCAGTATATTTAATGCCATTCTGTTTTAGCTCAGAGCAGATCTGAGCACTGCCATTTAGATTCTTGACATAGTTATAGAATGCCTTGTGGTTGTCTTTGGAATCTTTGGCAATTTTATTTTCGTAACTAGCTTTGGAGGATTTTATGAGGGATCTCAGTTTCTTACTGTCAGTATTAAGGCCACAGACATCATACCCATCTCTCTAAATGACCATATGCCAACTTATATAGTGTGCACCCTTGCATTACCAGGCTATAATTCATACCACACCTTTCGGCCATCTAACCTGGACTGAAACACTAAAGGCGGAGGCATGTCCCTATTCATTAAGGATATCCACACCTCCAGGCTAGTTGCTCTGCATAATGCATCCGAGATTATCCAAGCGCAACTAACTCTGGGCAAGACCACAATCCAAATTGTAGCTTGTTACAGATCCCCCACCATGCCCCAGGATTCACACTCCTCATTTCTTGATACACTGGAAAATATTAGGGTACAACCCAACACCCTAATAATGGGCGATTTTAACTACCTCACCATTAACTGGGAAAACTACTCATGTACCAACTCTTTTGCTCAACGTTTTCTGGAATTCATAAATTCCAATGCCTTGAATCAACATATCCACGCCCCCACCAGGGGCAGCAATATCCTAGCTGCAACAACAAAAAGCTAGCAAGTACGGCTGATGCAAGGCAACCAAACTAGTGTGCATCAAAATAAAGTGCCAGCACCCAAGATGAGCTGAAATTAATAAATTTATTATAGAAACAAGTGAACTAGACCAGTTTCAGCATATAGCTTTCTTCAGTAGTATAAAAGGTAACCCTGGCAGGAGCCAGTAATTTATACACAAGTTTCAATAAAGAATATGACATCATTTCCTGTCTTAGAAAAAAATTAAATAGTTACCATAAATCCATACAAAATAATTGTTAACAAAAGATGAAGTATAATTAATCAGAACCTAATTGATGATGGTGTCTAATAGCACAAACAAGCTGAAAATGAAGTGCAAATAAATATGATTAATAGAATAAAAAACTTACAAGTTATCATTTAGTCCTGGGGAAAAAAGGCCCCCCAATTTAGTAATCCATTTTCTTTCCTTGTTTGTGCTATTATATTCTTTGGGTGAATTCAAGTGCTTTTTTAATCCTAACTGAGAGAAGACTACATTGCCTGCTGATTTGGCTTAAAGGTACATTTTATCTTGTCTCCCTTCGTTGGCGATGGCTTGCTTTCTTTTCAGACTTTGGTTTTATCTACTGAACACTATCGCTGAACTGATATTCAACTTTTGTGGTGGAGAGGTTGATTTTTTTCATGCATTTACATGATTATTTCTAATATTTTATAAGTAACATCATTTCATGTATGAATATTTACAAAGTGCTTTCACAGGTCTGGACTTTATATTACATTTCAGTTTGTTGGTAACCTTTATCTTTTTATATTTTTTTGGTCTTATGTGCATAAGCTCTTTGAGCTTTTTTCTTAGTTTTGACTAATAATTACTATCTACCTTTGGTGGCTGGATATGAAACACCATTGTGTTTGTGAAGATTTAGTTATGTTTGTATATACAATAGCAAGCAATTTGTTCTATTACCACCATTGACTCTTAGACTACTTATCAATACATACTTTCAACCTTTTCTTTGACGCTTGCATATGTCCATTATTCAGTTTGCATTTGGAATATTGTCACTGATTTAATAATTGATAGCTGCATAATAATTATTTTAGGGACTTCATTTGCATTTCCCATTGTGTTTTTTTTTAAAATAAGAACAGAATTGTACCAATATTTTTTACTTGGATGTTCAAGGTTATATATTCTAGATAGCATTGAATAGAGGTGCTCTTTGGTACCATCTGGCTCTATATTTCCAGCCTTGGTTGGTCTCATTTTCTACGCCCCACATTTGTCATGGTTGTTCTTCTTACAGCTTAATACGCAGCTAGGATGTTCCCCAACTTTTTGGTTGTAGGATAATATACACAGTTTGAGATACAAGCGTCCAAGATTGTGATTTACTGCTTTGATATATATTTAAATTATTAACACAGACAGCTAGTATTACCCATTGGGTATCCATCTTGGGAATTTTACCCTCTTTTTCAATCAATATTGCATTCAGTAAGCAACATCTGTCTAGTGGTATTAGGGTGGTTTATTAGTATCCCTCATGCATTTTTACAGTTTATTCTTACACCAGATTTACTGCTGACTGATCTGTGACTAAGGTTACTTTGCCAGAGACCTCGGCTTCTCCCTTACCTTGGACTTAAACCTGAACTATAAATTGACTTCTTTTGGTGTTTTTGCTCAGCACTGTCCCTGTTATTTTTCTGTCCCTCTAATTAGTAAGTTTTAGCTCTCAGGTTGGACTGTATTCATTTTCAGCAACTTATTGTCATGGATCTACACAAACTTATGTCTGGCTTATGTGCAGCCAAGGATGATATCCAAGTGTTTGGTATTAAAACAGCACAGACTGGCCTTACTGAATGTCAGAATTCAGATCCAGTTGACGGTTGCAATTTACTATTCAGCCAGTTGGGTAAAAAAGATAAAACCCTACGGACAAATATATGGCATTCTAAATTATTTAAAGCTTATCAGAACCAACAAATTTCACCTAGAGGCCTTAGGTCAAAGGTACAACCATTAGTTAGTACACCAGATTACATTTTACTAAAAGATTGGCAACAAGCCCAACAGGAGGCTTCAATGTCATTTGTCAATATACTGGCTTCCTTCTACGATTTTACAGTCCAAACTAACATTGGAGATGTTGAGAAAATATGCAACGATTTGAAAAAATTTGAGGAACAGGCCAATTTCAGGGACAATCTGAGCAAATTGTTCAAAGAACTTGTTTCTCTTGAAAATAATCTCAAGACCAAAAAATTACACAAATTCTCTCGTGATAGGGAGGATTATGACAAAGGTAGACAGTTGAGGGCACTAAGAACCTCTCCTCTGCCCGTAGAAAAAGACCCAGATCAATACTCAAAAAAGGTGTCTCATCCTTTATTACTTTGGGTGAGGAATCATCTACCACGGACACAGAATCTACAATTAATTGCATCTCACCTGATTGCAAAAGAGGGCGCACATCCACTGACCCTTTTGGAACAAACAGCACAGAGGGGGGCGCAAACACAAGGGTACAAAGCTTGGAAGATCTCTTTCTCTCCATAACGAAATAGACAATGGTTTTACCAATATACATAACATATCTCAACATGTTTTAACATCTGATGATTTAACACTACTTAATAAAGGACTTGGATTCATCCCTGGCTTTTTTGTTGACGAAAGTTCTTTTGTATCTGATACCATAGCATTTTGCAGAAAAATTAACCTTAAATTATATTTCAGGCAACAAGATCCGCAAACCATATCTCAAAGATCTTCTGAATTTAAATTTCATAGATCTACTTTCCATCCACCGATGGATAAAAATGTATGTGTTTCAACAAGCCGTGATTAAGGATCTACATTTTTATATGGGGTCAGAGAATACTATAAGACATAACTTATCTTCAACAGAACAACAAGCCCTAACTTGCCTCAAAAATAATACAAGCATTGTCATACTTCCAGCTGACAAAGGCGGTGCTGTGGTTGTCATGGATTCCGATTATTATTGGGAGGAGGGAAATAGACAGTTGTCTAACCCTCATCACTACATGAGAATGCCCACTGACCCTACTTCTAACTTTAAAAAAGAAATAGATCAATTTCTACAAGAGGCGGTTGATCAAGGGATTATCACAGCCAGCACTTTATCTCATCTGACCGTTTCAGATCCTGCCAAACAATATTTGTACTTGTTACCCAAAATACACAAATCTATTGACAAACCACCAGGTAGACCTATAGTTTCAGGGATAGGATCACTCACGGAACCCTTGTCAGCATTCCTTACTGAGAAACTTAAACCATTGCTACAACTAGTTAGAGCAAGACTCAAGGATACTACAGAATTTTTACAAATAATATCGGACTCCCAGTTAGAACCACACTGGTTAATGTGCACTCTTGATGTCAAATCATTATATACGAATATTCCACACTGGGCTGGACTAACTGCACTTGAATACTGGTTGAACAAAGCTGACATTTACCCTTCTGGTACCAATACATTGCTCATCTGTATGGCTGAGCATGTTTTGTCCAAAAATGTTTTTTATTTTAAACAGGACTGCTATTGGCAAATACAGGGTACAGCAATGGGTGCTTCTTTTGCACCCATTTATGCGGACCTTTTTATGGGGTATGTGGAGGAACATATCATTTATGATGAGCTTCATAATCTATACATTTCAGATATCGACATTTGGAGAAGATATTTGGATGACTGTTGGCTTATTTGGAAAGGAGGTAGTGAATATCTACATGAGTTTGTGGAACATCTCAACGGTAATATTTGGGGAGTGGAATTTACTGTGAATTATCATTTGAATGAGATGCATTTTTTAGATGTGTCTTTACATCATCAGAAGACAACACTCTTAAATCATCTATATACCACAAATTCCCTCAGTATAACTCTTTGCTACATGCCAACAGTCTTCATCCAAGACATACTATTAATAATATTCCAAAATCTCCATTGTTACGCCTCAAATGGATATGCTCCTCCCAACCAGAATTATCACAGCACCATGAGGACTTGGCCAACAGATTTGTGGCAAGGGGGTACACTAAAAACAACGTCAGTTCAGCTATGCGTTGGACACAAAACCAGTCAAGAGACAGTCTACTGCAATATCAACAGCATTCCAACAAAAATCAACAGGGCATCTTGAGATTTGTTACCACATATGGGAGAAACACCGCTCAACTCTCAGAGATAGTTAACAAGCATTGGAATATATTAAAATCTCACAATGACTTGGATGACATTTTGGGCAACAGATGTTCATTTTCATACAAAAAGGGAAAGACATTGGGATCACATTTTTCTTACTTTAAGAAAACAAAATTTAGGGAAGCAGTTACTCATCGACGAACTTTAACGGGGGACAAAGTAATAGGATCATATCCATGTGGGCATTGCAGCTTCTGTAACTATATGTTTAAAACTAAAACATTCACCAGTAGGAACACTGGACAATTATACAACATATATGAATTTGGCAACTGTAGCATGGACTGGGTTGTCTACCTAGCTACATGTACTTGCCAAGCCTTCTATGTGGGTCAGACTTCCAGACAGTTCAGCATTAGAGTGTCGGAACATTTAGGGGATATTAGAAATGCACACATTACAAATGCTTTGTACAGACATACTATTAACCATCCTACAGCCAAATTCTCATTTATTATTATTGATCATATTATTGGCAATCGGTCATTCAAAACAGGTTGGCACGACATACTCAATAACAAGGAAAGAAAATGGATTATTAAATTGGGGGGCCTTTTTTCCCCAGGACTAAATGATAAATTGTAAGTTTTCTATTCTATTAATCATATTTATTTGCACTTCATTTTCAGCTTGTTTGTGCTATTAGACACCATCATCAATTAGGTTCTGATTAATTATACTTCATCTTTTGTTAACAATTATTTTGTATGGATTTATGGTAACTATTTAATTTTTTTCCTAAGACAGGAAATGATGTCATATTCTTTATTGAAACTTGTGTATAAATTACTAGCTCCTGCCAGGGTTTCCTTTTATACTACTGAAGAAAGCTATATGCTGAAACTGGTCTAGTTCACTTGTTTCTATAATAAATTTATTCATTTCAGCTCATCTTGGGTGCTGGCACTTTATTTTGATGCAGCAATATCCTAGACCTGGTCATTACCAACATGGGCGACTGGTGTTTTACACCAGAGGTCAATTCCTTGTTGGTCAGAGCAGACCACAAGCTAATCACCCTAGACATACACATCCCGCCCCCACACCACATTAGGGAAATCACCATAATGAATTTCTCCAAAGCCAACTTCATGCTTCTTAAGACAGAAGTGGCAAACTTTATGACACCCTTGCAGATGGACAATAGAGGTATGACTGCTGAATCCTACACAAATGCACTTTATAAGTACTTACACGAGTGCATGGATTGTGTTTTCCCTATCAGAACCAAGATGCTACCCTCCAAAAAAAGGAAGCCAGTCTGGTGGTCCCCTGCCATAAACAAACTCTACAACAGAAGAAAGAAACTGTTGCAAAAAAGAGTAAAATCCCATGATTGGAGGAACTCCCTGGTCAGCCTCAGTAAGAAGCTGAGATCCCTCATAAAATCCTCCAAAGCTAGTTATGAAAACAAAATCACTTCTGATTCTAAAGACAACCACAAAACATTCTATAGCTATGTCAAGAATCTCAATGGCAACACTCAAATTTGCTCTGAGTTACAGCACAATGACACTAAATATACAAAACTAACTGATATTGCCAACATCCTGGAAGATAGGTTCAGTGCTAAATTGACCCCCCTTTCACCCCCTAATGGGCCCATCTCTATACTGGAAGAATGCAAAGTTCCTGTAATCATGGCTGCACAGGTAAAAACCACACTCTCCAAAGCCAAGAACACAGCATCCATGGGACCTGACAACATCCCAGGCTGCATTCTACATGAATTACAGAATGAACTGGCACCCCACCTAAGTACCATGTTCAATCATAGCCTCGCCTCAGGCTTTGCGCCCACTGAATGGCACACAGTGACAGTTATCACACTCCACAAAGGGGGAGCCACCTCAAACCCCAGGAAGCCCCAGGCCCCATTAGCCTGACGAGCATGGTCTGCAAGGCCATGGAACGTATCATCATGGAATTTATAAACAAAGATATTGGTAATCTCCAAACTCTGGACCCCACCCAGTTCAGGTTTGTAAAAGGCAGATCATGTCTCCTAAATCTGATAGACTTCTTTGAAGCAGTCACCAAAGCTGTAGATGAGGGTAAGGTGGTTCACACAGCCTATCTATATCTCCCCAAGGCTTTCGATACCATCCCCCACTGTGGAATTATAGATAAACTCACTAAACTAGGTATAAATCCCTATGTCACAAGATGGGTTGCCAACTGGCTCCACTGACAGAACCCAAAGTAGCAGACTCCAAATTGACTTCAGACTAGTGACAAATGGAGTACCACAGGGTTTAGTCCTGGGTCCTCTCCTGTTTGGTATCTACTTCTCTGAAGTACAGGCTAACACAGAAGTTCTTTGCCTAATGAAGTTCGCAGATGACTGCAAACTAGGAGCCATAATCGAAACTCCTAACGATGTGGACATCCTACAAAAGGGCCTCACTGAGACAGATTCCTGGTGTCAAACCATGGCCTCAAGCTCAATGCCAAAAAGTGCATTGTCATCCCCTTTGGTAAAAACTCTGTACCCATGAACTACCACATAGGCGGCAGTCTACTTAACACTGATAAGAGATGAGAGACCTTGGAACACAGGTGGACAGTCATCTCTCCTTTGATAATCACATCGCCACAGTAGTCAAGAAATCCATCTATGTGGCACACCTCATCACAAAAGGTTTCTCATCCAGGAAAAAAGAGGTAATTGTTCTCCTCTACTCATCACTCATTAGACCCATTATAGAGTACAACGTCCCTTTTGGTATGTACCTCACAAGACATCTACAACAACTGGAAAGGTCGCAGAAATACCTCACAAAGAGGATTACCAGCCTGAAACAGATGCCCTATGCAGACTGCCTCAAAAAACTCCAGCTTTACTCCATTGCATATCGCCTACTCAGAGGTGATCTCTGCCTAACATACAAAGCTATGTCAAACACAGAGCTGTTGGACATGCTCTACTTAAAGAAATCCCAATCCCTCCGAGCTACATGCTCTAGGGACCTAAACCTTGTCATCACAATAAACAGAACATTCTGGAGGGATAGATTCCTGTCCCATAGACTTACCATACTCTGGAACAAACTACCTATCTATATCAAGCAAAGCTCCTCATTAGCACTCTTCAAGAAAAATCTTTATTGGATGGGAAATAGGAAATTCTCCCCGGGATCACTTCTGTGGCTCTGCTCGGCGGGGGCACAGGGAAAATAATTTTCTTGGGTGGTGAAAGCCAGGGTACCTTTTTGGCTAGGCTTATATAGGCCCTAGGGAAAATAGCCTAGTCCCTACCTATGAACCTACAAAACTTGGATATAGAAACTCAGTGTGATTTCAGCAGAAAAATTTGTAAACCCAAGTTAACAGAGCTTACTGGAGTCTTTTTATTAGGGTTTACCTCTAGATGGTGCTGTTTCTTACCTTACTGACACCCTCATATCTATAATAGGTCAGCTAAACCTATGCAGGTATCACAGGGTGATTCTTGCCTATGAGTAACTAAATGACTCAAAGGGATGCTATGTAAAGACTGTATGTATCATCGAATATACCTCTCAATGGTCCAGAATCTCACAGAATGTTCAGATTTTTGCCTTGTATTTATGGCCTGTTCTCATAAAATATGTGGCTTTCTGACAAATAGTTGAGGACTGAAGACACTACATAAGAGCAGACATTTGAGTTTCAGACTCCACATCCTTCAGAAAATGCATACTAATGCAAAACCCATTATTCTAGTAACCTTCTAAGTTTAATAGAGCAATATTCAAAATCTGTCCCCGATTTTGGGTCTTTGGCTACACCCCCCCCCCCAAACATTTTTGCCTTTGTACAGAATTATGCATTGGTTACTTTCAGAAGCATATTTGTTTTACAATTAATTTCATTTGCTGTTATTTTCCTCCTGTTGAAGCTGCTAATGATTTTGTAAGAAATGAAGATCATAGCGTAGTATTTGATTTTTTTAAATGATTACTTAGTTTTTCTCTATAATCATACCTAAAAAATTATGACAGGTAGGTACTGGCAATGAGTTACATGCATATGAAAAACGTAATGGAGCAAAAATAACTTACTACTTTAGAGGAGCACCTTCTCGCTTACAGCATTCTCAGTCATTCAATAGGCAGCATACTCACCTTTGGTGCTAGAAGATCAGATATCTGTGAATTCTGTTCCTGCACCAGTTAATTGAGTTAATTTCAAGTACTAACAGTGACCTCAGCATGTTCCATGCTTTGGTTGAGGCTGTAACTACATGAGTTGGTGGTAGCTCAAGTTGAAGTAAAAGATCCATGGCATTTATCAAAAAAAGAGACAAAGAGTGTCAAGAGTACAGGAAATTTACTGGTGCCCTGGTCAAATTTCCCATAGTCAGTAAGAATACCACCTCAGGTGTCTCCTGAAAAGAGACCACTGACCTAGTGGGACTAACCTGATTAAAAAAGTATAAATAAATGCATTGTGGTTTTCCTAGTACATCATCTCATATGTTAATCTTCAATGTGAGGTGTTTCACCTACAAGAACTACTTGGAAACTTGTCTTTCTAGGAAGTTAAAAACTACGTCTGATACATTTAACTTAGAAATACAGCAACTTTTGCATTATTTATTTTATGTAGTAAAGAATTATAGGTTCAGCCTTTCATGATGCCATGGCAGTTATTCAGCTCTGAGGAAAAAAAAATCAGGGGGCCATCCTTATTAGCAAAGTAAAATGCAAAAATAGTACACTTTTACCAAGTGTATTGTACAGCTATTGTACAGCTCTCAGATCCTCACCAACCTCCAAACCTCTCTAATAACTATGCTAGAAACTACCTAAAACAAAGTGGCTAGATTTGCTGCAAATCAAACCTATAGATCTCATCCCTGTCTCTCTTTAAAACACTTAAATGGGCTAGAAATACCCCACCAGCTGATACATTTAACTTAGAAATACAGCAACTTTTGCATTATTTATTTTATGTAGTAAAGAATTATAGGTTCAGCCTTTCATGAAAGCTTCACTTTATCCACTCTATCTTGTACCAACCATCTTTCTGTCCCAACTTGTCTCCTATAATCTCCTTCTACAGTCCTAGGACTCCCTGAAGCTCAAACCAAGACTTACTACAAATCTATAAACCCAAGAGCAAAATTGGTCAAAACCTCTACGGCTACTTCCCTACCATTTCCTGGAACAAACTCCCATTGGAAATTAGATCACTTAAACAACCCAAAGAATTTAAATCAGCCACCAAAGACTACCTAAAAAGCTGCTGGTCATGTCACTGTACTCACCCTTTATAAAATGTCTTCCTCTCCCACCAGCTTACTGTATGTGTTCATTGGTTTTATTTCTGTTACATACATACAAATATTTCAAGCACAAGCATTAATGCCCTTCTAGCCTGCCAATATACCAAAACACTTGTTCCCATAATGTGTCCAGGCTGTTCTTAAAAATATCTAAACTAGTACGTGGTTTAATGTAATTTGGTAGTCTGTTCCATGCATCAGCTACTCTGTCAGAGAACCAGTTAGTACACTTCTCATTCCTATAGAATCTTCTACATAGGTTGTCTGATGATTCTCTAGTACTTTCTGATAACCCTAAGAATTCCCAGAGGTAGTTGTCTCTAAATGCCCTATATACCTGAATAAGATCTTCTCTTAGATATAAGATACACTGTACAAGTTTAGATATTTTAGTCTTTCATAATAACTTAAATTTTCACATCTACGCATGCCCTTGGTATATTTACATTTTACTCTTTTCAGTTTACTTGTGCTTGTTTTCTTATAGGGTTTCCATGTTGTTATTCCATACTCAAGTTTGGGTCTAACTAACAGACAATGAATTAATAATTTTTGATTTTCTACACTTTATAAATCTTTTTATACAACCTATAGTTCTATAGCTATCATTAGCCAATCGGTTGATATGATTAGAAAAACTCATACTGAATCTACCCATATACCCAGGTCATTAACTGAGTCTACAGTTTCAATCACTGTGTACTGTATTAAATATTCACCTTTCAATTTATGTCTCCCAAATCTTATATTCTTAGTTTTTGATGTATTTATCAGCATGTTACTCTCCTGTGCCCAAATGGTCAATTTAGTCAAGTTATTTTGTAGACATGCCTTATCTGTAACACATGTAATTAGTTTACCCAATTTGAGGTCATCTGCATATAGACTGTAGAACACCTCAGATGAAAAAGTTAGATCTGAAAGAAACAATCTAAACAAGTAAGGTCCTAGGACAGAGCCCCGAGGGACGCCCTGACTGTAACCAAGGATTTCACCTGTCCAGTTGCTGTAAGATACATGCCATGTCCTATTTGTAAGCCATGTAGCTATCCATCTTATCAAGCCTACATCAATGCCTAGTTGTTCTAGTTTATTGATCAGTGTTTTGTGTATGACCCTGTCAGATGCTGAAGTTAAATCTATATAAATTACATCACAGCACAATTTTTCATTCATAGCAGTTATTATATGGTTATAGAACATCATGTTACAGGTGGTAATAGATCTATTTTCAACATATGCATGCTGATATATGGTTTCAAGTCCCAACCAATCCAGTTCTGACAATAACTTATCCAATATTACCTTCTCCATTATTTTTCCACAACATGAAAGTAGGCTTAATGGTCTATATGACTCTATATATATTTCCCTTCTGTTATGTGTTAGCTCTCATAGACATTGAAAAAATTATATGGTGCTGCTTACTGCTTGGTGTGATGGATTTGAAGTGTTCTTAAGACACTCAGTCTTGCTGGCTGGATTCTGCTAAAATTCAAAGTCTGGTTATATTTGCATTCACAGTCTGTTGCATACAGAAACTTGCAGAATATACACTGATGAGAGAATATACTTTGCAGCATCAACTTTAGAGAGCAGTAACAAATCCTTAGCAAAGTCGCAGGAACACAACGGCTTCTGTAATTCAAAGTAGGAAAAGTCACCACATTTAGGAATCCACTTTTTCAAAAAGAACTATAGCTCCACAAGAAGTAAACAGGGAACGTTCTTTATTTTACGATCAGTGAGCGCTTTCACCCATAGAGGGCTTCATCAGACTGTACAAAGTAGATTAGTTGGAACAGTCCTTAAATAGTTGATTCAATTAAGAAATCAATTAAAAAATTTTTTGCATAAAATCGAAACTTTTAAAATCTGGTAATACAAAAAACAGGAAATCAGCTCATTCAATTCTACTCTTATTATAGGGAATAATGAATATTATCATAAAACGTTTAATTAAAGCTGCTCGAAAGCAAGCTGTTCTCTAAATTAATGTTATATGGCTCTGTATTCTTATATGCATATATTTCATTTAGAGAATTGCTTGAGAAATATTCCCATTGCAGTAACCGCTAAAATCCACCAGATGGTGGTAATCCACAAATCACATAGTACATCAAATATGCTTAACTTAATACAAAGACTTTGGTCATAAAAATAATTTATGCATGTATCAACTATAAATGTATTATAAACTTAAAAACATCATAAAGTTCATTAAAACTTAATCCTAAATATACATACAATTAGATGTACATGATTATATGTATTAACAAATGCCATAATTCCTAGTCATGTTGCTTTTTGTAGTAGTTAAAAAGCCATTTGTTCATAGCAGTATATTTCATAACAACAATGACAGTGAAAATTTTTATGTACATAAGTAAATTAACCGTGATCAATGCATTTACTTAAATGTTTTACCTAATCTCCTCTTTTTAAGAAAGGGATAGATATTAATTTTGTCATTCAAGCCAGGGGGGTGATCCGCTTTGCAACGAATAATCCATCTAGCCTCATGTTCTAGGGTGGTTGTTTCTATGTCCCCTCCTCTTAAACTATGTGTAATGGTTTGTATGACAAAAAACGTAAATGTATGTTTGCCTCCATTTTTCTTAACATGTTTAGCTAGGGCATTCCTATCATCACCTATCCTAATACTGTAGATATGTTCTCTTACTCTCTCCCTTAGCTGTCTATTCGTTTTTCCTATATAGAAAGCTGTGCATGCACTGCACTGGGCTAAATAGACCACATTGTCTGTTCTGCAGGAGGTACCAGTATGGAAGGTAAAGGTATGCCCTGTGGTTGGTAGCTTAAAGTGTACCTCAGTGTTAATGTATCTGCATTGATTGCAGCTGTTACAAGGAATGGTGTTCACTTGATGTGTAACATGACTACTCATAAGTTTATGACATAGAGTTCGTTTTAAATTGAGTTTATTTTTGTAACTGAATCTGGGCTGTTCTTCTATTAAATCACGGACATCATCTATCCTCAACAAATGCCAGTGTTTGGCTAATATATTCTTAACCTCACTAATGTCTTTAGTATAATATAGCGAGAAGCTAACTGCTGAATCTTTTGTTCTACTACTGGTATCTTCTCCATCCTCTACATTAACTCTACTGGAAAAATAGGGACGTGCTCTTGTGTCTCTTAATCCATATACTTCATCTATTGCTCTGTCTACATCTCCTACACTATAAGACCTTTCCATTAATCTATCTTTTAACCCTTCAACCTCATCCAAAAAGCCTTTCTCAGTAGGATTGAGCCTAGATGCTCTCATTACTTGTCCCTTTATCACATTTTCAAAAATGTGCTTGGGATGCATGCTGTTCCTGTGCAGAATAGAATTCCTGAAACACATTTTTCTGTGAACTGAAGTATTAACAATTCCATTGCTTAATTTCATTACATTCACATCTAAAAAAGAAATTTCTTCTAAAGAGTACGACATAGTAAATTTAAGATAGGGCGTTAAACTATTGACGTCCTTCTCAAATTCTAACAGACTTTCTATGTTTCCTTTCCAAACCAAGAAGAGGTCGTCCACGAATCTCCTGTAAAAAGTGGTATGATTTCTAAAGGAGGAGAGGTGGAATAACTCTTCTTTCTCCCATTCGGCCATTACTATGTTGGCGTAGCTATTGGCACAGGATGTGCCCATAGCTACGCCATCATTCTGTATATACAAATTCTCATCAAAAATGAAAATATTATTTTCTAGTATGATTTCCAGAAACATGGTTAGTAACTCTATGAATTGATTATCCATGTCTGCATACTTTTTAAGGTAATTAGAAACACTATTAATGCCCACTTCATTAGGTATAACTGTAAAAAGGCTTTTTACGTCCAAAGTTACCAGCAAACAGTCTTCAATATTATCTTCTTTAGAAAGGTATTCATATAACTCTAACAGAAACTGTTTGCTGTCTTTTAAGATGTTTACATTACTTTCCAATACTGTTTTCAGATGTTGTTCCACAAAGAGAGAGAATGGTTCTGTTAGCCATCCACGTCCTGAGACTATGGGTCTCATAGGGGGATTTTCTAACCCTTTATGTATTTTAGGGAGTCCTTTCAATACAGGGATTAGCGGATGGTTAACTTTGAGAAACATATAAAAGTCTTTCTTGATTAATTTACTTCTCAGTAAATCTTCTAGAGTATCATAAATTCTAAAGATTCTTATAATCACATCATTAATGTCTAGTCTCAGATAACTACCATCATTGTTCAACATATCAGTCATGTTCCTGACATAATGTTCGGTGTTCATAACAACCAATGGACCTCCTTTGTCTGCTGGTACTATCACTACACTATCATCCTCTTTTAAGCTTTGTAATGCTTTCCTCTGGGTGTAAGTCAAGTTATTCTTACCAAACTTCTTCCCTTGCATAGGTCTTTTAGTTGAGTAATAGTCATATAGGTCATTTTCCACAAGTCTGGTGTAAGTTTCAATCACTGGGTGTAAGGGTGGAGAGTATGTACTCACCGGTTTAAACACATTATTTACTCGGTCCTTGTCAACTTGTCCAAAGTCAAGTCTCAGTTGTAAATTCCTTACAAACATCCTTACATCTATGAGTGTCTGTATGTTCACTCATTCGGGTGGGTATGAAGGATAAACCCTTTTCAAGTACTTCTTTCTCTTCAATACTGAGATTCTTAAGTGATAGATTTATAACTAGGGATTCCCTGTCTTTGTCCACATTTTCTTGAGTGTGGGCCCCACCTGATTGGGTTCTATAAATTTCCTTTTTTGCCTTCCCCTGCTCATAGAGCGAGAACGCCCTCGGAGTAGGGGGGACTGAATAGGGTAAGGGACCTCTAGTGGTGGAGCCATGACTTCACTTTCTTTCCCTTGTTCATTCGTCACAACTTTCTTTCTAACTACTGATGTGTTCCCATTTTTAGTATTTATGTTGTTCACAATACCCTTCACACTAGAACTAAAGACATTAGGATGTTTTTAAGTTTATAATACATTTATAGTTGATACATGCATAAATTATTTTTATGACCAAAGTCTTTGTATCAAGTTAAGCATATTTGATGTATTATGTGATTTGTGGATTACCACCATCTGGTGGATTTTAGCGGTTACTGCAATGGGAATATTTCTCAAGTAATTCTCTAAATGAAATATATGCATATAAGAATACAGAGCCATATAACATTAATTTAGAGAACAGCTTGCTTTCAAGCAGCTTTAATTAAACGTTTTATGATAATATTCATTATTCCCTATAATAAGAGTAGAATTGAATGAGCTGATTTCCTGTTTTTTGTACTACCAGATTTTAAATGTTTCGATTTTATGCAAAAAATTTTTTAATTGATTTCTTAATTGAATCAACTATTTAAGGACTGTTCCAACTAATCTACTTTGTACAGTCTGATGAAGCCCTCTATGGGTGAAAGCGCTCACTGATCGTAAAATAAAGAACGTTCCCTGTTTACTTCTTGTGGAGCTATAGTTCTTTTTGAAAAAGTGGATTCTTAAATGTGGTGACTTTTCCTACTTTGAATTACAGAAGCCGTTGTGTTCCTGCGACTTTGCTAAGGATTTATTACATTTTTATATAGCAGGAACACTTATTCTCTGGTTTGGGGCGTTGTTGCTACTTGATTTAAAACTTTTATTCGGTCCCACCGGAGAGTATGGCTTGCATGGCTTCCTGTGATGATATCGAGTTGGCGTACACGCCGGAGACCAACCCCTCCTTTGATCGGACGCAGGGGAGGTTCCGTGAATGCATAGAAGGCAGCAACAACAAACTACTTCTTTTTGAACCAAGTAAAGAGGATTTTGGGCATGGCGACAATGCTGAGGAACTATTGGAGCTGGCGAAGGACTTGGATTTACTTGAAGCAGATTTCATGAAACTCAAAAGACTACAGCTGCAGCGACAGCATTTTGAAGCGTGCATAGAGAAACGGATTATCCCCAGAGGGCTACGAGTATTAAAAATGCCCACTACAGGTAACCATTTTCCTGAACTTCTATTAAAATGGCAAAAACTCAATATAGATTTAAGCTTCAATTATATGAAGCTTTTGATAGATTTTCACAGACCGGAAGAAGAGTTGTTAAGGGAAAAAGTGACCGCTTTGCACAGTTCAGTTGTTGCTAAATATAAAACATCTAAAGCAACAATGGGCCTTGACAGACTAATGGACAATGTGTCTCTTTTTGAGACAAGACTTTTTAATCAAAAGAAAACGAAAATTGAGAGAGACACTACGGATTTTAAAAATGGCCATGTCTTCACTTGGCCCAGGACTGCAAGGAGGGAAAATAGTACTAAGAGAACAGCAGTTAGAGATGTTGTAAATGCTGTGAATGACAATATTAATTCAGGATTGAATGTTAATTCAGGATATGATGTTGCTGTTACTGAATCTGATGTTAATGAAGTGAATGTTGATATATCACATGCTAAGGACACTGTTAGTATATCTGAAGGCTCTGCTAGTAACAAGAATTTGTATCCAACTGTTATACAAACTAAGGGACATAACAAGCATTATGATAACCCTCCTAATGTCTTTAGTTCTAGTGTGAAGGGTATTGTGAACAACATAAATACTAAAAATGGGAACACATCAGTAGTTAGAAAGAAAGTTGTGACGAATGAACAAGGGAAAGAAAGTGAAGTCATGGCTCCACCACTAGAGGTCCCTTACCCTATTCAGTCCCCCCTACTCCGAGGGCGTTCTCGCTCTATGAGCAGGGGAAGGCAAAAAAGGAAATTTATAGAACCCAATCAGGTGGGGCCCACACTCAAGAAAATGTGGACAAAGACAGGGAATCCCTAGTTATAAATCTATCACATAAGAATCTCAGTATTGAAGAGAAAGAAGTACTTGAAAAGGGTCTATCCTTCATACCCACCCGAATGAGTGAACATACAGACACTGTCATAGATGTAAGGATGTTTGTAAGGAATTTACAACTGAGACTTGACTTTGGACAAGTTGACAAGGACCGAGTAAATAATGTGTTTAAACCGGTGAGTACATACTCTCCACCCTTACACCCAGTAATTGAAACTTACACCAGACTTGTGGAAAATGACCTATATGACTATTACTCAACTAAAAGACCTATACAAGGGAAGAAGTTTGGTAAGAACAACTTGACTTACACCCAGAGGAAAGCATTACAAAGCTTAAAAGAGGATGATAGTGTAGTGATAGTACCAGCAGACAAAGGAGGTCCATTGGTTGTTATGAACACCGAACATTATGTCAGGAACATGACTGATATGTTGAACAATGATGGTAGTTATCTGAGACTAGACATTAATGATGTGATTATAAGAATCTTTAGAATTTATGATACTCTAGAAGATTTACTGAGAAGTAAATTAATCAAGAAAGACTTTTATATGTTTCTCAAAGTTAACCATCCGCTAATCCCTGTATTGAAAGGACTCTAAAATACATAAAGGGTTAGAAAATCCCCATGAGACCCATAGTCTCAGGACGTGGGTGGCTAACAGAACCATTTCTCTCTTTGTGGAACAACATCTGAAAACAGTATTGGAAAGTAATGTAAACATCTTAAAAGACAGCAAACAGTTTCTGTTAGAGTTATATGAATATCTTTCTAAAGAAGATAATATTGAAGACTGTTTGCTGGTAACTTTGGACGTAAAAAGCCTTTTTACAGTTATACCTAATGAAGTGGGCATTAACAGTGTTTCTAATTACCTTAAAAAGTATGCAGACATGGATAATCAATTCATAGAGTTACTAACCATGTTTCTGGAAATCATACTAGAAAATAATATTTTCATTTTTGATGAGAATTTGTATATACAGAATGATGGCGTAGCTATGGGCACATCTTGTGCCAATAGCTACGCCAACATAGTAATGGCCGAATGGGAGAAAGAGGAGTTATTCCACCTCCCCTCCTTTAGAAATCATGCCACTTTTTACAGGAGATTCGTGGACGACCTCTTCTTGGTTTGGAAAGGAAACATAGAAAGTCTGTTAGAATTTGAGAAGGACGTCAATAGTTTAACGCCCTATCTTAAATTTACTATGTCGTACTCTTTAGAAGAAATTTCTTTCTTAGATGTGAATGTAATGAAATTAAGCAATGGAATTGTTAATACTTCAGTTCACAGAAAAATGTGTTTCAGGAATTCTATTCTGCACAGGAACAGCATGCATCCCAAGCACATTTTTGAAAATGTGATAAAGGGACAAGTAATGAGAGCATCTAGGCTCAATCCTACTGAGAAAGGCTTTTTGGATGAGGTTGAAGGGTTAAAAGATAGATTAATGGAAAGGTCTTATAGTGTAGGAGATGTAGACAGAGCAATAGATGAAGTATATGGATTAAGAGACACAAGAGCACGTCCCTATTTTTCCAGTAGAGTTAATGTAGAGGATGGAGAAGATACCAGTAGTAGAACAAAAGATTCAGCAGTTAGCTTCTCGCTATATTATACTAAAGACATTAGTGAGGTTAAGAATATATTAGCCAAACACTGGCATTTGTTGAGGATAGATGATGTCCGTGATTTAATAGAAGAACAGCCCAGATTCAGTTACAAAAATAAACTCAATTTAAAACGAACTCTATGTCATAAACTTATGAGTAGTCATGTTACACATCAAGTGAACACCATTCCTTGTAACAGCTGCAATCAATGCAGATACATTAACACTGAGGTACACTTTAAGCTACCAACCACAGGGCATACCTTTACCTTCCATACTGGTACCTCCTGCAGAACAGACAATGTGGTCTATTTAGCCCAGTGCAGTGCATGCACAGCTTTCTATATAGGAAAAACGAATAGACAGCTAAGGGAGAGAGTAAGAGAACATATCTACAGTATTAGGATAGGTGATGATAGGAATGCCCTAGCTAAACATGTTAAGAAAAATGGAGGCAAACATACATTTACGTTTTTTGTCATACAAACCATTACACATAGTTTAAGAGGAGGGGACATAGAAACAACCACCCTAGAACATGAGGCTAGATGGATTATTCGTTGCAAAGCGGATCACCCCCCTGGCTTGAATGACAAAATTAATATCTATCCCTTTCTTAAAAAGAGGAGATTAGGTAAAACATTTAAGTAAATGCATTGATCACGGTTAATTTACTTATGTACATAAAAATTTTCACTGTCATTGTTGTTATGAAATATACTGCTATGAACAAATGGCTTTTAACTACTACAAAAAGCAACATGACTAGGAATTATGGCATTTGTTAATACATATAATCATGTACATCTAATTGTATGTATATTTAGGATTAAGTTTTAATGAACTTTATGATGTTTTTAAGTTTATAATACATTTATAGCCGATACATGCATAAATTGTTTCTATGACCAAAGGCTTTGCATTAGGTTTTGCGTATCTGATGTACTATGTAATTTGTGGATTACCACCATCTGGTGGATTTTAGCGGTTACTGCAATGGGAATATTTCTCAAGTAATTCTCTAAATGAAATATATGCATATAAGAATACAGAGCCATATAACATTAATTTAGAGAACAGCTTGCTTTCGAGCAGCTTTAATTAAACGTTTTATGATAATATTCATTATTCCCTATAATAAGAGTAGAATTGAATGAGCTGATTTCCTGTTTTTTGTACTACCAGATTTTAAATGTTTCGATTTTATGCAAAAAATTTTTTAATTGATTTCTTAATTGAATCAACTATTTAAGGACTGTTCCAACTAATCTACTTTGTACAGTCTGATGAAGCCCTCTATGGGTGAAAGCGCTCACTGATCGTAAAATAAAGAACGTTCCCTGTTTACTTCTTGTGGAGCTATAGTTCTTTTTGAAAAAGTGGATTCTTAAATGTGGTGACTTTTCCT
Source organism: Protopterus annectens (assembly GCF_019279795.1). Lineage (NCBI taxonomy): Eukaryota > Metazoa > Chordata > Ceratodontiformes > Protopteridae > Protopterus > Protopterus annectens. The sequence continues at coordinate 775,170,999 of NC_056728.1, forward strand.
ACTTTGAATTACAGAAGCCGTTGTGTTCCTGCGACTTTGCTAAGGATTTATTACATTTTTATATAGCAGGAACACTTATTCTCTGGTTTGGGGCGTTGTTGCTACTTGATTTATAGCAGTAACAAATAACTTTTTATAATAAATCAAACGTAACCACGTTGCAGCTTAAAAGTACTGTTCCAACTTTACTTCTCATATAGTACAGATGATGTGAGAGATATAACATTTACCTTAGGACTTGTGTCCCTATCATACCTCTAACATAACTGGATTTATACAGCTCTTTATATACAGTTTTAGTCTTGTAGAAACAATACTAAGCTTCCTTGTTTAACAATGTCTTGTAAGAGACCAGCTTTTCTGACAGTGTGAATATCCTGTAACAGTGTCCTGATGTCCATGTAGAAAAACATATTTTTGAGGAAACACATTGTTCTGTATTCTATTTGGATCTGTGTATATGAACATATGTTCTTGTACCAATGCTGATAAGCATATCCTGTTTTTTTATGCAGAAAAACATATTTTTGAGAAAACACATTGCCAGAGATCAGCTTTTCTGACAGTGTGAACATCCTGTATTTTATTTGGATCTTTGTATAAAAACATCTGTTCTTGTGTCATATCCTGTTTTTCCATGCAGAAAAACATAGTTTTGAGAAAACACATTGTCACAGTGTCATAAACATATCCTGTTCTTTTAGGAAACATATTGTGTCCATCCTGTTATTTTAGGAAACATATTGTGTCCATTTTTTATATGCAGAATAACATGTCATTGTTCTTTAAAAGTAGATTTTGCATTTTTGTTCTTGCATACATCCTGTTTGAGTCTGTAAGGGAAAAATGTCCATTCTTTAAAAGCAGATTTTGTATTTTTGCTCTTGCATACATCCTGTTTTGAGTCTGTAAGGGAAAAATGTCCATTCAGCAGATTCCTTTTCCAAGCCATGGTAATTTAGTATGGATGCTGATTACATATTACTAAACTCTATTTCTACATTTAAGCAAGCTTTATCTTATACATTATTTATGTTGCATAATTGCAGCAAAATTACTTTCAACCTTAGTATATTGTTGAGCACACTCTAACAATTCCGTCTTTTTTATTTTAAACTAGAGAAATAAATTCAGCATTATTTGGTAATACTTTTTCATTATGACAATTAACAACAGTAACTCGACTAGCTTTTGCTAAGCAGACTTTAATACATGTAAATAATATGCAACCAAACATTACAATAACAATAAAAGAAATTAAAAATACAATGATTTTTCCTGTCCATCCTGCAAATAGATTACTAAACCATTCACTCCAGTCGTCATTCCAGTTTTTTCTAGTATGTTGAGACACTTGTGCAATCACTTCTAAATGTGCTTTTACAGATTCTGTTTTGTCTGGAATAAATGTACAACATTGTTCTCCTATTAAAGCACATGTACCCCCTTGTGATGCTAATATGTAATCTAATGCCATTCGATTTTGCAAAACCATAGTTCGTATTGCTGTCATTTCGACAGTAATGTCAAGGACTGCATTGAAAGTGGCATTTGCCAATACCTCAACTAGTTTAGATAGTTTTCTCAGTTCCCAGATGGCTTTTGCAGCCCCGTACCAAGGGAAAATACCTGCTCCAGAGATTACATCATCTCCTAAATCCATATCATTTAATTTAATATAATCAAGATTTTGATGATATATACGTGATGTATCTAGAGTGTCTACTGGATTTTCTGGACTTTCAATTACAGGTAATATATCCCTTTTCTTTTTTGTATTCCTAATGTTTCCTTTTGGTAACTCTTTTAAATGATGCATTGCTGGTACCACTAATCCTATATAACAGGTGCCATCCCATCCCTTTGGTAACCATTTATAAGCATATTTACCACAGATGTAATATAACCCATCTGATAGAGCAACACTGCTATTTACCAGACTGCCATTTACTTGCCCCATAGTAGGAGTTTTATCATGTACAACTGTAAAGTTTTTATCTGTTTTACTTCTCCAACATGTAATATTAGTTTTACAGTCATTTTGTCATTTTGTGAAAAGTGAAATACTGCTGTGTCACTTAATATTAACTGACCCTTAATTGGTATTAAAATAGGAAAACCATGAGAAAATACTCCACGTACTGGTATGTGGTTGTGAAAATTTATCATTTCAATTGTTTGAATACAATTGCTATTATCCACTGGAACAGTTCCATTTTGTTGAAAACATGTGATCCCCTGTACTATAGCAGATAACTGTACTCTTGCTTTACGTAATTGTACATTTATAACTTGATCTCCTGTTTCATTTATTAATACTCTCCAACTACTAAGAGAATTTAGTGGAATAGGTATTAGAGGCATTACCTCTGTTATTTTTGGTATTAAACTACATACCCAACAATTAGAAACATTCATGCTTTTTGCATACCAACATTGTCTTGCTAAGAAAGTGTTAAAAGATGGTGACCAGTCTTGTTCATTTTTCCACATTTCTTTACTCTCTCTCTTATGTAACTTTACAGTTTGATTAACAGGTTGTAAGTATAATTTAATACTAAGCAATACAATAATAGTTAGTATAATAGCTATTATCAATTTAAAAACATCCTTTAAATAGAAATTCCATTGTTGAATCATTTTGCCTTTGGTCATCCGAAACTGGATTTCCAAAAGGATGCACTTTAAACCATGTCAATTTCATTAGGGTTTTCTCTGTTGGAAACCTACAAAAGAATACACTTAATCAGATTTACATTGTTCACTATTTTTTATCATTCTTAGTTGATCTTTATGTACCAACATTGTTCTGTTTTTCTTTTTTCCTTTGATTTTGTACACTAATGGTCCAATTTGTTCCACTACTTCAAAAGGGCCTTACCAATTGCTAGCCCATGGTCCTTCCATTTGGAATGTTTTTACCAATACTTTGGTTCCACAGGGAAGGTTTTCTTCAGCTGGTATTATTGGCACCTTTTTCCATAGATGGAACGCTTGCTCCCTTGCATTATAGTCACATATACTAGTAAGTTGTTTTAGCCATTCCTGATGTTTGTTAATTTCTAGCATGGGCCTACCATTAGGTAAATCTGGATCAAATGGTAATTGTATGGGCATTTTGCGGCCTGTTATTATTTCATATGGGGAAATACCTGTTTTGCTGTTTGGTGTTGCTCGAATACCCATTAAAATACCAGGCAGATGATGTACCCATGTATTGCCCTTTTCCAAGCATGCCTTTTTTAGACGTTCTTTTAACGTCCGATTCATATGTTCTACAATGCCATTAGATTGTGGATGGTATGGTACATGAAACCTTTGCTGTATGCCTAACAAATTACACATTTGTTTAATGAGATCACTAACAAACTGTGGGCCATTGTCTGACTCTATAACCCGTGGCCATCCCCAATGACAGAAAATATTTTTCCATAAGGCTTCTGCTGTTGCCTTTGCTGTCATGGTTTTGGTAGGAATTGCTTCTACCCATTTTGAAAAGATGTCCACTACTACTAGTAGATATCTGTAACCTCCCTTTGTTGTTGGTAATGGACCTGCATAATCTATTTGAACTGCATACCATGGCCCATCCGCTGGCTGTACTCGATGTAACTGAGGCCTTTTGCTTTTAGCATTTACCTGAAGACAGATTAAACATTCTTCTATAATCAGTTTGCAGACCTTTTTTAAATTTGGGTTCCAATACTTTTCTTTTACAACTGCCCATAACTTGTCAGTTCCTATATGGCCCAGTATTTGGTGATTTAACTTGACCAACTGGCGTGCCAACTGAAATGGTACATATGGCAACTGTAACCCTTTGGAGGTCGTGTATGCATAGTACTCCTTTGGTGGTATACCTGCTAATCTGCACTGATCGGTTTCTTCTTTTAAGCCCTGTTGTTTTTGTATATTTACAAGGTCTTTCTCTATTGACTCTTTATCTAGCTCTTTTAAGACACTAACTTCTACATTGGCATACTCATATTCTGGAAGTTATTTTCCATTTTGTGCTGCTTGTTTGGCCAAGGTATCAGCTAACACATAAGTTTCACTGGTTGGCTTTTGATGTGCTTTTACTTTTAAGATGCTATACTGTCCTTGTTGTTTTGACATTGTTATAACTTTATATATGTCTTTTAATACTTCAGCATGCCGTAATGGTTTACCTACACTATCCACAAATCCTCGTCTTACCCAGGTTTCCATATGTAGTCTTAAAGAATTTACTACATAAGCACTATCTGAAAAAATGTTAATAGGATTGTAATACTTTAGCACATACAATACTGCCTCCAGTTCAGCTCTTTGAGCTGACATATGCCCTGGTAACTTGATTAGTTCAGGAGAACCCAATTGTGGATTCTCTGGAACTATGGCAAATCCTGTCCAGTATCTGCCTTGGTCCCAATATCGTACTCCATCCACAAAGATGGATGGCTTAAAGTGATCAAAATCAGATGCTAAAAATTGCACCTCAGGTGACATTATCTTTTCTAAACAGTTATGCTGTTTTCTTTCATATCCCATATGGTTTGACAAATGGTATTTATCCTCTGTCTGTACAGTAACAGTTTTCATTCCAAAAAGTGCCATCCATTTTGCAAAGACTGCCTGACTAATACCATCTGTAATTTTATTCATTTCAAAACTGTCTATCAAAGCCTTTACAGCTTGATGTGGTGTTTGTACTATAATGCTGGAAAATACGGTCAAATATTCAGTTTGTTTAATACCCCAGTAAATGGCTAATAACTGCTGTATACATGGATGGTAACCCAATTCCACTGGAGTCATCTTTCTACTAAAGAAAGTGACTGGGCGTAATGTTTTTTCCATTCTGTTGTCACTACCATGTGGCCATTCCTGTAGTAGTACCACAGACAGTGTTTTTTTTCCTTCTGCTGCTTGTAACACAAATGGTAACCTTGGAGTGGGCGCTATTAGTTCTGTAGCTTGTGCTAGTTTTATTTTTATCTGTGAAAATGCCTCCTCTTCATGAGATCCCCACTCTAAAAAGGTGGAGTTCTTTTGTTCATGTAACATTTTGTATAGGGGAGCAGCCATGGCTGCATAATCCTCTATAAATTCCCTATTGTAATTCATGATTCCCATGAATTTATGTAAGTCTGCTATAGTCAGTGGCTTTTCCATTTGTAAAATGCCTTGTACACGTACAGGGCAAGGAGATCTTCCTGTTGGTTTTATAATAGTACCTAGAAACTTAACGTTTTGTGTCATAAACTGAATTTTTTCACTTTTAACCTTAAACCCTGCTTGCTATAGAGTATGAAAAACTCTTTTAAGAAGCCGTACATGCTCCTCTACTGTTTCTGACCGAATTAAAATATCATCAATGTAATGTATTACTGAATCATCCTTTTCCAAATGTTGTAGAATGGATCCTACTGTCTGATGAAAAATAACTGGACTGTTTTGAAACCCTTGTGGTAACCTTGTCATAACATATTGCTGGTTTTTAAATGTAAAGGCAAATCTTGGCCAATCTTTTTTCCTGAGTGGCACTGCAAAAAAGCCATTTGCTAAATCTATTACTGTAAACCACTTACTTTGTGGCTTAATATGTGCAGCCAACTCTGGGACTCCTGGAATCAAGTGTGCTCTAGAAGTGGTATATTGATTAACCTTTCAGAATCAATAACAAGACGATAACTACCATCTTTTTTCTTAACTGGCCAGATTGGTGAATTTGTAGGACTGTTGCCTTTTTGTATAATCCCTTCTCTTTCCCATTCTGCAATACATTTTTCCATATGTTCTTCTGCTTACCTAGGAATAGGATATTGTTTTTGAAAAGGTGGTATATAGTCCTGATCACTTCCTATTCCTACTGGGCTTTCTAGTTTCCCACAATCACTGGGACCCTTGGACCATAGATTTGGGAATTGCTGTTGTAAATGCTTCCATACATCCTCACTGTCTGTATTTATATAGCCTGTAGGTTTTTCAGGTTTGTCAGGTAGAGAGATTGCATAGCAACCTGTATTTTGCTCTTCCTCTCTTTGTTGTTTGTCTCCCATCCACAGAATTTCATTAGGTAAATCAATTACTATGCCTAAAGGTCCTAGAATGTCCATACCAATAATGGTATTTGTGCAAGATAGATGCATTAAAAATGCACCCTTCCATATTTGTCCCTCTTGACTAAACTTTATGTCCACATTTTGGCTACTCACTGCATAGCATCCTGTGCCATTAAATGCTGAAATGCAAACCTTTTTTATAGGATTTACTGGTAACTGTCTGTTTGTGACAGATACTGCTGCTCCTGTGTCTATTAAGACATTTTTCCACAGTGACCCCTCTACCCAAATATCAATCAGTGGTCGTCCATCTCGACCCTTTTTAAAGTTAGTCAGGAAAGATACCAGAGTAGGGGGGGTACATCCCTATTGTAAGGAAATCCACTCATCCTCTCCTTTATTATCAAATGCAATATGACACACCTCATGTTTGTCATCTTCTTCTGTGTCTGAATGATCTACATATTTAGGTTTTTCAATCTCTTTTTTTAAATGTTGCCTAGCTATTCCTTCTGCCTGTTCTATCAAATGTTTCGGATTTACAGGAGAAACTGTTTGAAAATCTACCGGGCATACTTTCCCTTTTCCTGTATATTGATGGCTCTTATAACTGTTTTTACTAATATTGTAAGGTTTTTGTACATGATCCTGCTTTTCTGACTTTTCTTGTAAATTTGTTTGCTCTCTTTTTGGAAACACTCCCTGTTCTTCCTTCTTTTTGCGCCAGGCTTTGTAATGATCACAATTTTGCTTAACGTGTCCTATTTTTTTTACAAAAGAAGCATGTTGGTCCCTTTTGCTCATTACCTGTGCTTGATCCTGGTACTACAAGCATAGAGGCAGGAGCTGGTGGTGCTGACACAGCTCTTTCTGCTGGTGGTTGGTCACACCATCTTTGCCTTCCCTGTTTTTGACTTCACCAATTACTTCAAATGGCTCACTATTATCTTCACATGCAAAGATATGGTGTGAGTATAAAGTCCCATCATCGGCCATAGTCCGTCCCTCATTAGTTTTTGTACCAAATCAGTGAGGGTATCAGAATTTTCTTCGTAGATACATTTAATATCCCCTGGAACCCCTTTGACTTGTTCTAAGAAGCAATGTATTAACTGTTTTTGTATGTCTCTTTTTCCCATGTCTCTGTCTGTTTTTTTATATATGATTTGAAATGCAAGTCTAAAATGATTACTTTGTTCCATTAATTTATCTGTGATAGTAATTTTAAAATTATCTAATAATTTGGCTGTGAGAGGCTGCCCTTGTGTAAATGCCATTAAAACGGCTGTCATATCGTCCTACTTTAGTGTTCAACTGATAATCATCTTGCTTTAATTGTATGAAAGTTTTAAAACATTTGGGAATGAAAATCCAGAAACATCTAAGTAATGCATCTGTCCATATATCAGATCTTGCTGTATATGCCACCCATTCTTCAAATGTAAGCATGTTATAAAATATGCCTTTTTTATCATTCCACTGTGGTAAACTCTGTAATAATCTAGACTGCGTATATAAATCTGTAGTGGTTCCCTGTCCCTGTTCTATAATTTGGACTGGTTTTGTGTTTTTTAACTCTTCTTTAAGCTGGGATATCAAAATAGTATTTTGGAGGTTAGTCTCTGTTAATCATCTAATTCTTTTTCCTTTTCCTTCAGATGCTGTTTAAGGTCTGTCATTTCTACCTGTAAGTGTTTAAGGGATATATGATACCTGTTATTGGATTCCTCTGTTGACTGCAGAGCTCCTATGCACTTTTGACAGAGATCTTGAATGTCAGTTTTGAACATTTTAAATTCATTTTGTTTCTCTTTTAAAAACTTATTAACGTCTTCTGTCAATGTATCATAAACTTTGTTTCTGTCCTCATCTGTATGTGTAGCCGTGGCATCATTCCATGCTTGTACATAATTTTTAAAGGGAGTTACAAGATCTACAGGGGACTCTGTCAATAACAGATTTGATTGCTGTTGTAATTCAGAAATTAATGTACTGACAGGACATAACTGCTTTACATCTGGATATAATGAAAACTGTGTATTATTAATTAATTCTTTATCATGAACAGATCTGTCTGCACAGTCTAGTTTTTAGCAATATCATGCAATACTTGTTTATGGCATATTACACAAAATGCAGTTTCCTTTGAATCACACAATAAACATTTACTATGATATACTTCATTTTTTGTTGCAAATACCAATCAAATGTTACAATCCACTTACATAATGCTGGTATGTCAACTTGCCCTAACAAGGTTTTACACTTACTAATGTGTTGTGTATACCAACATTGCAATTTACTCCATATTTATCTGGTTGTTCTGCTACATTAAGAGTAAAACTTGGCTTACATTTGCTAGAATTCTGCCTGATAGCATCCATACTAAAAAAAATGTGACGTTGAAAAAAGTCTTACCAGTGAGCAAGAAAACAGGTGATCAGGCTGTTGTTGCAGATGGCTGGAAATTTTTCAAAGTCACTTGAGAAGCTGGGAAAGCACAACAGGCAGCGGACTGCTGTGCTAGTGGATATTCCCCTTTTCTTAGCGAAATTATAGCACTGCGACTGGAACTTCAGTCTCACTCCGGATGTAGACGTCTAAAAAACTGTACTACTGCAAGCTGCATAAACTGGAATACTTCTGTTCAGAACTGACACATACGTACAAATGTTAGTTACTGCAATTTAACTGAAGTGACCCTCTGCAGGGCTTACCATCACTCCTCCTGTGTTTGAATGCAGATTGTAGGTTCAAGTGCAGGCTAGCTTGCCATTGAAAAAATTATATGGTGCTGCTTACTGCTTGGTGTGATGGATTTGAAGTGTTCTTAAGACACTCAGTCTTGCTGGCTGGATTCTGCTAAAATTCAAAGTCTGGTTATATTTGCATTCACAGTCTGTTGCATACAGAAACTTGCAGAATATACACTGATGAGAGAATATACTTTGCAGCATCAACTTTAGAGAGCAGTAACAAATAACTTTTTATAATAAATCAAACGGAACCACGTTGCAGCTTAAAAGTACTGTTCCAACTTTACTTCTCATATAGTACAGATGATGTGAGAGATATAACATTTACCTTAGGACTTGTGTCCCTATCATACCTCTAACATAACTGGATTTATACAGCTCTTTATATACAGTTTTAGTCCTGTAGAAACAATACTAAGCTTCCTTGTTTAACAATGTCTTGTAAGAGACCAGCTTTTCTGACAGTGTGAATATCCTGTAACAGTGTCCTGATGTCCATGTAGAAAAAAATATTTTTGAGGAAACACATTGTTCTGTATTCTATTTGGATCTGTGTATATGAACATATGTTCTTGTACCAATGCTGATAAGCATATCCTGTTTTTTATGCAGAAAAACATATTTTTGAGAAAACACATTGTCAGAGATCAGCTTTTCTGACAGTGTGAACATCCTGTATTTTATTTGGATCTTTGTATAAAAACATCTGTTCTTGTGTCATATCCTGTTTTTCCATGCAGAAAAAACATATTTTTGAGAAAACACATTGTCACAGTGTCATAAACATATCCTGTTCTTTTAGGAAACATATTGTGTCCATCCTGTTATTTTAGGAAACATATTGTGTCCATTTTTATATGCAGAATAACATGTCATTGTTCTTTAAAAGCAGATTTTGCATTTTTGTTCTTGCATACATCCTGTTTAAGTCTGTAAGGGAAAAATGTCCATTCTTTAAAAGCAGATTTTGTATTTTTGCTCTTGCATACATCCTGTTTTGAGTCTGTAAGGGAAAAATGTCCATTCAGCAGATTCCTTTTCCAAGCCATGGTAATTTAGTATGGATGCTGATTACATATTACTAAACTCTATTTCTACATTTAAGCAAGCTTTATCTTATACATTATTTATGTTGCATAATTGCAGCAAAATTACTTTCAACCTTAGTATATTGTTGAGCACACTCTAACAGACATTTTATCTAGGAAACTATCTGTCACCCAGTCTTAAAAATATTTCTACTTACACACTACCTGTATGATCTTCACTAACTGTAACTACCTTAGCAGTACTTACACACTTTGCATACTGTTCCTGCGCATATCTTAAGTTAAATGTCAACTTAAACTCTGTAAATAATTTATGTATTTACTTTTCCAACTTAAAAATGTTAATGCTTGGCTTAGAATACTATTTTTGTTTAAAATTTTCATTGTGATTTGTGGAGATTTTCTCCCCAGACCTCTGCTGAAAAAGGGCTATCAGCTTAGCTGGACAAATCCAGTCAACAAATGTAAAATAAATAAATAATAAATAAATTACATCAGAAATTGTATAATTTGGTATTGTATATAGTAAGAAGATTCTGTCCAATTCCAGAGGTTTAATACTTGCACTTGCTTCAGAAAATGATAATTTGTTCTTATATCGTTGTGTCAGATCTGGCACTGTAGGCTGGGTGGCCACTGCAATACCAGATCTGACACACAGGTGGAGCTGCATGACCACAATGTCTCCATTACAATAGTTTCTCCCATAGAGCAGTGAATGCATTCTAACCAAATAGAACAAGGGGCGGGCATGTGAAGCCACTTGCACACCAGGGAATTACATTTATTTTGTCAAACAGGGCACTACAAGCCATCCCCAGAGGAGTTCAAGGAATGGCTGACAAAAGACATGGCTATACACATGTATAGTCCCAGGCCTTAGTTTTTGGACTCGGACCTGGAGTTATTGCTCAGCATAGCATGTTGCTACATGCCCATGTTATTTTGAAATCTGGCCCTTAATATCTGTCCATTGATAAGTGCATGGAATACTTGGTTTATAAATGGACACAGATATGCATTGAATACGTTATGTAAAAGTGATAATGTAAATGTAGTTTATGCTATACATTGGTATATTGGTAAAATTACACATACGTTTAAAACCAGGGTACAAAAATTTTATAGACGTCAGTAGTAGGTCACATTTAAGCTCTGTGATATGGCATTTTAATAAAATTAATTCAGGATATATTATTGATCTGAACTGTATTGCTCAGTTTGCACCCAGGTAGGATGATGGCATAGGTGTGGATAAATCCTTACCAAAATATGAAGTTATATACATAATTAAAGCTTACGCTTTATTCCCATGTGGACTTAATGCTGAAGTTATTTTATTTTATGTATTGCAGTTTATTAAGAGTTTAAGGGTTACAGTGAAAATGTAGTCATAATCTAATCGGTAGCATAGCTAGGGTGGGGTGAAATTGCAGCCACCCTGGATGCAAAGTGTTAAGAGGGAGGACTGTGACATGCTCTTCAATCGTTAATGCAGAACAAATGTTCATTTCTGTACTGGTATTTCTGAATGAGGGTACAGAAATGAATTTTAATACTGCTCTCCAGCAAGTGCTTCAACGCCTTGTTTGTGATTGTAGCAAGTTATATTCTACAACTGTATCAACTGGCTTGCATTACTTGTTTTTTTTTTTTTTTTTGCTCCTCAATTTATATCTGAGGGGTGCCAGTTTGGGGAATGGCACCTGGATTTAATATTTAAATGAAATTATTTAAAATGCAAAACACAACTTGGTGTGTCATTTGCATGGCAAGCAGGAAATGTAATCACACTCAGTTTAAGAGCACCAGAGTTTACAATATTTTGTAGTGTGAACAGCTGACATTTATTTTTCAAAGGCAAATATATTACTGAACAAGCAGAGATAAACAAATTATTTTCTCAAATTCTGACACCAGGTACATTTCACATATACAAAAAACTAAAGCACAAAATATTCACTTTTAGCTCCATAAACAGTAGGACATATTAGTGATCATTTTAAGAATGCTAATTTTCCTCTCCACCCTGTTCCTGTTTCAGTGTGTACAAAACTATATCAAGTGCTGGCATGTTTCTCTGCTTCAGTTATGGCTGAGATTCCATCTGTGCAGAGTTAGCACTTCCTTCTGCTTGTGTGGATGCAGTTGTCTTAACTCAAGTATCAGAAACATGACCTGGGCACTTGAACTGATGGTTCTACATACTTGGGACACATGTGTCTTCCCATGATTGTCTATCTCATGTCTCAGTGTGTGTTGCAGAATAGCCTGCCTTTCTGTCCACTTTCAAACAAAATAAATAAATGTTAGCATTTTGGAAACCCCCAGCAAGTATGGGATCCCCTGTCTTTTCCAGTATTACCTTATCATTGTTGTTCCTCTTAAGCTTTAGTTCATGCTGCAGAGTTTTAGTACTAGTACCACAGACTGAATACAACGGTCTTACATTATGACATACCAGCATACCACACCAACTTGGCTCATTTCACAGTGACATTCACAGTGACTGGCGTTTAGTCACAATGATGTTACATTACAAATCTATGTGCAGAGCCATCCTTAAGTTTAATGGTGCCTAGGTGAAGGACTCTCAATATCTACTGTGTCACCATTGAACATGTCCTCCAGTGCTCCCCCACCCTCCTTGGGCTCCCTAACACCACACAGATTACTTTTTTCTTCCTTTTCTACATTTTACTTACTCTTCATCTTTTTCCAGAAGCCATAGCTTTCTCTGTGCATTGAAGTGCATTTTACAGTTATTTTTAAAAACAACATTTTCATCCAGTGATGGCCTGTGCAAAAATTATGACTAAGAAAAGAAATATAGTGTTACTGTTCAACATTATGTTTCCTTACATCCTTTCAACACACCAACTGGCTAAGACAGCACAGTAATAACTGTGTAGAAAATAACTAAGTTAAGGTGTGTAAGGTTATAGATGTCCTGAGGTGCACCTTAGAGCACTTTCCCAACCTTCAGATTCAGTGGTGACCTGAATAAAATCATGAGTAAGAAAAGACATTTAGTCTTGCTATTATTATTATTTTTCTTACAGAAAAAACATAAAGTGTGTCCAGGGTGTAATAGTCAACGCTGAAAAATAGTAGCTCAGATTAAACTGACAAGATAAGTATTTGAGAGGATACAAACAAATCCTAGCTGGGAATACTGCCTGCACACCCCCCCCCCCATCAAAACTCACTGATTCTGCATTCCTCTGGTGTCAGGCTGGAATTAAAGCACAGGCATAGATGGCCACAGTCATGTATTTTAAGTGACTGCTGCCATGCATATACATAGCATGTCTCTTTACCTCTACCCCTGAAAAAACGCCCACCTGTATATGTACCCAATATGTGATTGTAACTAAAGTGAAAAAATAATAATCACTATAATGTATTCCAGCTCGTTGCTCCTAGATGGTACACTGCCTCTGCACAACCTATATTGACCTTCTTTGTATACTTCTGAGGTCTGTAAGTAAAGTAAAAGAAAGAGTGACCACACAGTCCCCATTCACAACACAAGCTATAATAAACTCCTGTGCACTCTTCTGAGGTTTGATTGTGAAGAAACTTAAAAAAATAATTACCACATCATCCACGGGCCTACAAAAAAGCTACAGCACATTTCTGTACACAGCTCTGAGCAGGGCTGGTTTTAGAAAGGGTGCTTATTGGCAGCGGCCACCTCTAAGCTCACATCAAAATGAATTTATACAGTCTGGGATGTGGAGCCTGAATATTCTGAAATATATTTTATGCCTTATTTTTGGAAGATAATTACCTATTAACTGTATTTTTATCACTAACCAGGAATTATGTATGTGCCCAGCATTATTGTGTGCCCAGAGATATAAATCAGAGATATTTTTCACACATACATACACATGCCCACATGCACACATGTATACTCACACACACACACACACACACACACACACACACACACACACACACACACACACACACACACACACACACACACACACACACACACACACACACATGCACAAACACACACGCACTGACACTTTCTGACAAACTAAATCCATCACAAGATGCACAAACACCCAAAATAATGCTACACACTCACCTTTATAGAAACTGCAGGAATGCAAACTTACCTACAGCATGACAGTGGGGTGCTGCAGGAATCCAAAGCACTTGCATAAACCCAAAGACAGGGAAGGCATGGACACACTTCCTAGAGAAACCTAAAGCCAAGAACTCAAACAGAACAAAGTACTATGAAGTGGAAACACTGCTTACTGCACCACTGTGCCAATTGGTTTCAGACACATCCTGCTTAGGCCAAAGACAACCCCCACCTATCATGTGTAAAGCCTACATTTGTGATGGTAAGTAAAATAAATTAATGACCTACTTCTTACTCTTAAATACATTGCAATGACTACAGCCCCCATACGCAAGCATAATGGCAGTGCTGATTGTGGTAGAAAGTGAAAGAAATTATGGCCAGCTTGTTACTCTTAGAACGTTAACCCGACCCTTGCACTGTACATGCATGCAAATAGCAATACCAGTTTACACTGATTTCAGTGATTAGCAAACATTTTGCTACACTAGCAATACATTTTCTGACACTAGTACTGCTACACCAAAGCAGTGATTATTTTTAACAGTCATCAAACCACATCAGATGTCAGTCAGTTGTAATCATCTCATTGAAGAGTTATGTATACCTGTCACTATCGCTTTCACAGAACAGCCATGTTTTTGTCTCATTTTTTCCATTCATGACTGTTGACAGTCAGTAATGCTAGGCATTATCATTTTATGCTTCTTATTGTTCAGAACATGCATGTTGATGCAAAACATGTTATTCTATTAACTTCCTAATTAATTATTCTATTAACTTTTAAAGTGAATTAGAGTAATATTTAAAAAAAGTATCCCTGATTTATAGCCTTTACTCCTCCATTATATTTTGCTTTGCCAAGAATGTTTGAGCAAACAATTTGAGAGTTATAGTATTGAGTGCTCTGTTTGTATTTATAAAACTGCCTGAAAGAGAAAAACTGTATCTGAAGATTGGGAGCATCTGCTCTTCTTAAAATCTCAGGCAAGTGCTGAGATCAGTCACTATGTGCTGCCAGTTTCTAGTGCTTACCTCACTCACATTCATTCACAAATTATCAGCTTTATCCTAACAGGGTCATATTACCACCCTGTTTTGGATAAAGCAGGTAATAAGAAGATGAATGATCTCTCTTTTTTGCCTCATTCCCCCCAAGTACCAGCTTTTGGAGGGTCCCCACACAGTTAAAGAAGATCAGGGGGCCCCTCCCAGCTGAAGGTATTATGTGTGCCTAACGCTAGGTATGATGTTAGTTTTAATAGACAGAATGCCCACCAGAAGGTTTTAGCTAACTGAATAGCATTATGTCAGTGTTAAAACATTTAATGGCATTATAAATTCTGCTGCTTGACAAAGCACTGTACTGCAACCAGAGATATCTTTGTATTTTAAACAGAAGAGGTGGTGTCAGTCGTTATGATTCTTCATCCCAAGAGTTATCACCCACCTGGTTTATTAAGTGCACAAGACTGCTGCACAGACTTTTGCTGGTTTACAAAAACTTTGAAATCATCATATTTAAGAGAGGTTTATATAGAAACAAAGCATAAAATATATACAAGCAACTAAAGGGTTAATAACGTGAAGTAGATGTCATAGTGCCAATGGCATTTACCTTTTCAATGACTGGTTGAAGCTTGTGTCTAGACAAGCAAAAATGGGTACAGTTAATCCTCATATATGTCAAGCTAGTTTAGGCAGGGTGGGTGGGGATGGGGGGCCGTAAAACAGCAGAACATCCAGAGCCCCATGGGAAAAATGTTTCTAAAGTCAATCTCTAGGACCAAATGAGTGCTGTCAATAGAGCTGACCAGTGGTGGTCAATGTTGTGTATGCTGCATGATATGCGAGAAAAAGCAAGTAGCAATATAGATATCCTGGAATCTAGTGATTTCCTGAGGTTGTAGTAAGCCAAGTGGATTATTTGTAGGAAATCCCATGGAATTAAAAATGCTGACCAGCTCAAGTTCTTACAGAGAGGCTATAGATGGGTTCCAGGTGACCTTCTTAGCAAAGTGATGTTCTGAGTAATGCCCTTCCCTTTCCCAGTCAGTGATATCATGGTGTCTACAGCACAGCTATAACCTATTGAAACAAAATATTTAATGAGTGTCAGTAAGTCCTAGGCCTTCCTTATAAGCTTGCAGGTTTTCGTTAAACTATGGTAATATTATGCTCAGGTTATGTCTTATGTTTAAAGCACAACAGTAATGCATTCACTGACAGAATAAGTGATAGAGTGAAGCCTTAAAACTTCTGCTGGGTGAGCAGACCACTTAACAAATGCAAAATCTTATAAAGTTATTTGAACATTTCTACAGGCACAAGTACTTGCTACTGGGTACTGCATCACATCAGAAAGCAGAATATATATAAGAAAAACAAAGAAAACTCAATATATCAATCTCTTGTAATTGTGCCTGAGTAAATACAACATAGTATCTATGAAATATGTCAGAAAAGTAAAATTTAGTGGCTCTTTTCTGCTTTCATTATGCTTACAACTTTTAAATATGTGGAGGACAACAGAAATGAACAGAAATAGAGCCCAATGAACTTGGTTACTGTAGTTTTATAAATTAGATAAAGCAAGGCAGAACATATACTCCTATTCAGATAACCACATGCAAACATTAACACAGACTTTACATTGCTGGAATTCTAATGTACCAATTTCAATGTGACCATCAAGAAAAGTATAGTACCTCAGACCTCTGCTTTTACAAGTGTGATTGTACCTTCTAGCAAAAAGTTCCTCTCCTGACATTTTATTTCCCCAAATTGGTTAGTAAGAGCATAATCAAAAGGCAGTACAATATCACTGACTGAAAATGGGAAGGAGGTTACTCACAACATCACTAAAATGAAACACTAAGAGCTCATTTTCTATTTTAATTAACAACATGTCTCCATTGAAATATTCTGACAAATTTCAAAACTGTGCTTACTATTTAAAATATTTATGGAAACCATGTAAGAAAAATTCATATCTTAGTCAGCCTTGTGATATACATGGATAAAGCCCTTGTTATAACTCTTGATGACTTATGTTCAGTTAGTGACCCAAGCCTGGGGCTGTTGGTAAAGGGATGCAGAGGTGTGATGAGGTGAGGCATGTTTGCTTCTGTCAGGAGAGAGTTGGGACAGACACGTCTACAGTTGTGCACTTTCCATCTGAGAACTCCTGGTTGAGACAAGAGACTTCATGGAACCACTTGCTTCAAAGAGGGCAGATCCTTTTGAAAATTACACCAGTCATGAAACTGGGAGTCATGCCCTTGGTAAGACCCATTGCAAACAAAACCCTGAGTGCACTACTCAGCGTGGAATGTGAATATCTAGGGCTTAACACTGAAATCCTGACCTCCATCCCATTAGCAAGATGATGACACAACTCCCATCATACAGCCCTCATCCTCAAAATGAACTGTTCTCACCTCTGAGGTGAATAAATGGGCTAAAACTGGCAGATGGGGGAGACTTTGAAGTTCATTGGGGATCAGAAAAAAATTAACAACTTCTGTCTCATACAAGTACTAATTCATTAATGCCTGGCACCCATGTGGATTCAGGACAGGAAATACTGTAGTCATCATTTTTTATCATGTTTAAGGTACTTTAGAGAGAATTGGACGATGGAGGATTGTTACTGTAGTGTGCTCATATTTGTTTAAGGCATTCAGCACTGCCAATCAACAGTTTCTTCCACTCAGAGTACAGTAGCAAAGAATCAAAGATTCCACGAATGCTATAGAATATCAATACCTGTTCCTGACAAAGAGAGACTTCCTTCAATTCAATACCATGAGGTACTGAATTGTACACAGTTTGCCTCCTGATGACATCATCAGAAGTTACTAGAAAATGCACTATCAAAAAGTAATTGACCAGGTATTCAACACTCAGTACTTTCCAACACAAGCTTTTTTAACTTAATAAATATAGTTCCACTGATATAACTAAAATATAAAAACCTACATATTTTAGAATAAAAAACTTTACATGATAAGAATGCAATTAATGCAAAAAGAAGTGGTGAAAATAACATTAGACATGATCCTAAGAAGTTACTCTCTATTTTTAGCATAACAGCCAAAACTATACAAATTACATTGTGCCAGATTCTATAATATTGATATATTGACAGTAGACAGCTTTTATAAGCCACGGTGGTACAGCGATAGCATTGTTGCCTCACAGCAAGAGGTTCCCCTGTTTGATTCCCGGCTGGAGCGACTTCTGTGTGGAGTCTGCATGTCCTCCCTGCAGCCGAGTGTCATTCGAAAGACATGCGTGAATGGACATGCCTTTTGTTGAAGTTTGGGCATCAGGCTGGCACCTCGGTACCATAAAAATCTACTGCCAATCATTAGCGGAACGGAGTTCTGCTGTGGCAACCCGTAACTGAGAAAAGCCGAAAGAAGAACAACAGTAAACAGTTTCTGCCATCCCCCTTTCATGACACCAATCAGTAAAATCTAAACTTCCCCATGGGAATGATATAATTCCAGTAGGAAGGCTTCACCCAATTCAATAATTTACAATTATGAGGTATTGCTTTGAATGGAGTCAGACTATGCCCAGGCAAAATAATGACATTCACTAATGTTCAATGTTAAAGTATATTGATCATGTTCTGAAGCAAGTTTATGCTAACAAACATTTGAAGTTGGACTTTTCAAGTTGGATATAACCTCCTCACCATTGGCAATACTAAATTTTACACTTTTTGATCCACAAAGTGTTGTTTTTGCATTTTATTTTGTAGATAAGGACAGAGTTTTTTTTTTTCTCAGAAAAAAATCCTTCCATGACATCAGGAAAGAGTGACCCCATAATGCCTCTCTACCCAAATTAATGTATATATTGTTTTTCTACACTAAATGCATCAGCAGTAGTTTTCTTACTTCTAGAAAAACTTGCTGTTAACAACTTCTTGCAGCTGGAACACCTCACATCACAAATCAACACATAATGATGTAGTAATGAAACTACAATGGAAAAAAAAGCTGCTGCTATTAACAGGTAATCTGGATACGCTTAGCAACAATAATTTGCATGTGAATGTAAGTAATTGTCAAAAACCTACCATGACATAATTTTGTGAGTGTGGTTATAACGAAAATGGAAGTAAACAGTAAAACTAAAAAAATCAAACATCACACTGCAATCTATGAGACTGATTCCAACAGAAAGTTGTATATAGTGCAGTATGACAAAGGAAGGCATCAGCTAAGCAGTGACAGACATGAGTTCAAAATGGATGTAATGTCAACCACAAGCAATAATTTAATCAGAGTAGGTTAATTGTGGACATAATGCGTGCACAACATATTACAAAACACAGAGGCTGCACCCAATGACAATAAAATTCAACATAATAGTATCCCAAAAATGTTATGAAAGCAATCAGTGGAGGCCATACATGCTGTCAGTTTCCTCTAATAAACTGATATGAATTCATCCACTTTCCTGCAGATTCCACATTACATTTATTAAAAAAAAACTACAAGCTGCAGTTAATGGATGACAGCAGGCTGGGGTTCTGCAATCTGCAATAAAAGGGGATTTGTATTTGCATCCCAGAAGGCAGCCAGTTCGCTCATAAGGAAATCACAGACAGGTACAGGCTAGATAGACAGTACTGGTGTAGTTCATGTGCAGGATGTGTGCACTCCATATGCACCCCATATGTCTTTACTAAGACTGTGGTGGAACCCTGTCTCAGAAGAAACAAAAATGTGTATGGGTCTGGGTATAGTGGCTTCTGGAACATTTCAGCAGCATGTGGGTGATCCTGTAGGGTTGTCGCAGACAGCTGACAGTCACATAATAGGACAGTTCCTGGCAGTAATGTGCAGGAAAGTGGATGAACTCATTCACTTCCCAGCAACATCCATGGAGAGGAGGAGTGCCATGGAACAGTACTATGATGTCACCAGTTTTTCCCATGTCCTCAGGGCAATGGACTGAACCCATGTACCAATCAGAACCCCAGCATCAGACAATGTTGAATGGTACATCTATTGAAAGGAGTGTCCATCGCTCAATTGTCAAGTACAGTCTTCTGCAGATGGCCTCATTATCAATATTATGGCAGCACACTCCAGTAGTAAGGATAATGCTACACTATGGAAGGAAAGCAAGCTGAGGGCTAATTTTTACAGGGGGACATTCTGGAGGAGCTCCTAATCTGTAAGTAGACGACCATAGCTATAATGTGATCTGAATCAAGATCTGTCAACAGTAACCAAGGTGACTAAATGTCTGTTCTTCTACAAACAGGTGACTGCAGTTATCCACCGGAGTCACGCTATTCAGAGACCCATCTGCACCTGCTGAGGATGCACACAACACAGTGCACACTGAGATATGTAACACCATTGAGTAGGTGTTTAGCATGCTGCGATCAAGATTTAGGTGCCTGGTCACTTCCAGGGGTGCACTGCAATACTCACCATAAAAGGCTTCACAGATGGTCACTATATGTGCCATGCTGCATGGCATGGTTACAAGAAAACACAATGGGCTGCTGGCCCCAGGGAAGAGTACCCTATCCAAGAACCCCAGATGTCTGATATGGAGCTTATCAGACTCATCACAGGATGATCAAGAGGACACACCGGTGACAACAACCAGGCATGGGGATGGAAGCTGTGGCCATATATAGTAGCTCAGGTGAGAAGGCAGCATCTGGCTCAGAACTTTGGGTCACAGCAAGCCACATGCACACAACTACACAGATATACCAATGATTTTCAAACAGTGCTGCACCATTACAGCAGCACAGCAGAAAACTACAGGAAAAAGGCCAGTAGTTATCCAGATAGTGCATCATACATACAATAACTACAGTATGATCTGCAAAAGAATATGCACACATGTTCACAAAAGAAAGGAACACACCTGAACTACTAGAGAACAGCATTCTCCAATGGGCTATTGTAGGCAAGGTACACTGCCAAAGGTGGCCATACTGGCCTGTGGGTGGCATGCCTAAGGTGCACACAAAATAAAGTTTTGATGGTCAGGAATGCTGTCATCATACCTGTAATCAGTGTTTGTAGGTAGCAGCATGTGAGTAAGACAATACCTTTTAGATTGTGCATTGGGGGGAGGGTACCATAACAAATGCAACTTAACTATGGGGTCATATGATAACAGTGAGATGCAATACCCATGTCACAGGAATGTGTAACAATGTAAGACATGGGGCTATACAGCAGACAGCAGCTTCAATGCTAACAGCAGGGTAAGGTGAGACAACAAAGCCACATACCTAACAAGGTACATACAAATATTATGGGACATAACTATCTCTGTCTGTAGCACTTAAGGCACAAGAGTGTGCAACAACATGACTCATTCAGATGCACATGTCCATGCAATATAAGAAAGCATCAAGGACAGGTATGACACTACAGCCATGGAATACTCAGCAGTGCTTTAGGTAAGCCGCCATATGGAAAGGCACACATGAGCATTACACTACATCAGGAATATAACAAAGGTGAGAAAGGATAGCCCCCCTGTTGTAGAAGGAAGTAGTAGTCCACAAAAAACACAAAAACTGACTGGCCAAAAAAGAGCCATAAGGGTTTTAGAGAGGCTATTGAGGATAAGAAAGAAATTATGTATTATTACTATTATGCAAGAAGCTCAGAATTTCCAGACAGAAGAAATACAAAAAGATTAAGAGAGAAATTAGAGGAAATAAAAATACTTCCACAAGAAAAACTGTCAAAAACTTCAAATGCAAACTTGCGTTCATTAATACAACATATTCATGAAAAACATTATATAAACCAAGAAACCTTGGGCTGTTTGGGAAAAAACGAGTGAGGAAGTATGGAAATATAAAGAACAAAATCTGAAGATTTTTGAAAGCTAAAAAAAGAAACATGGTCATGAGAAAGAAAGAGAGATCTGATATGGTGAAATATTTATACAAAGGATAAAGGAAAACAAATCAATACAAAAAAAGCAGCTCCAATTATATTTGAAGAGAAATACAGACAAAGGCACCCAGATATGAAAAAATTTACAATACAAAAATAAGATCACAAAGGGGGAACATAGAACAGAAGATTAGTAAAGTAGAAGTTAAATAAAATAGAAGCTGAATTTTTGGAATACCTGTGAAGTGAAGGATTTAATATAGCACGTCTAACACAGATTATATCACAGCATGATGGGACAAGGAGTCTCCCAAGTAAGGAGAAACAGAAGGAGCAGGAGACATTTGAAGAAGGAATATGAACATGGGAAAGAAAAGGAGATTTAATATGGTGGAATATTTATACCAAGGAGAAAGCAAAACTAATCGATACAAAAAGCAGCACCAAAGATATCTGAAGAGAAATACAGGCAAAGACATCCAGATACGGCAACGTTTACAAGACAATAAAATAAGAAAACAAAGGGGGGAGTAGAAAAGAGGATTATTAATAGAGAAGTTAAAGAAATAGAAACTGAAGTTATAGATTACCTGCAAAGTGAAGGATTTAATGTAGAAAAGCTAACTCTGATAACCTCATAGCATGATAAACTAATGAATCCCCAAATCAGAGAGAAACCAGAGGAGTGGGAATCATCTGAACAGTTTCCATATAAAAATACTTTGGAGCCTTCAGTAGGAAACCAGTAAAAAATGTTCAGTTGGAGTTGCACAGCAAGAGAAGGAACGGGAAACTCTCACAGCTCTAACACAGTTAATGTTGTGGAGTGATAGGCCAGTGAGTTCCCATATGAAGAAGTGATGGATGACACAGGATGATGCTAAAGAGAATATGGCATGAAGATGTTCTGAAACTCTGTGTAGAATGCCCACTGGAAACAGAGAGCAAAGAACATGCCCTTAGATTAGAAAAAAAAATTAATCTAAGGAAAGAATTGCTTGATTTTATAGAGATGGATAGACATTTTAATATCAATGAAAGAAATAGACCACAGAAAGTCAATAAGACTGTAAATATTAGAAGTTTCATAAAACAAATGAACACAGTAACCAAGAGTATTCAAGAAATTCCTGAAATATAATAGAAGTAAATAGGATATATTACTGTGCAGCTAAATTAATAACAATAATTACGCCCTGGATCAGCTGGTAAACTCCCCTACCAGAGGTGAAAACATATTGGACCTGGTCATCACCAACATGGGCGACAGGTGTTCCACACTGGAGGTCAACCCATCACTGGTTAGATCAGAGCATAAACTAATCACTCTGGATGTCCACACCCCACCACCACCCCCAACTAAGGAAACCACAGTAAAAAACTTTTCTAAAGCAAACTTCACCTTACTTAAGACAGAGGCGGCAAGTTTCACAGCCCCCACGCTAAAGGATAATGCTGCCCAAGATGCAGAAACCTTTACAAGTGCACTCTATGAGCAACTACAAGGATGCATGGATCATGCCATCCCTAGCAAAACCAAGACTCACTCCTCTATGAGAAGAAAACCAGTCTGGTGGACCCCTGCCATAAACAGGCTATACAATAGAAGGAGGAAACTAGTTCAGAAAAAAAGCAAATCCCAAGAAGGAAAGACATCCCTGATCAGTATCAGTAAGAAACTAAGGTCCCTCATAAAATCATCCAAGGCTAACTTTGAAAGAAAAATAGCCAAGGATTCAAAAGATAACCATAAAGCCTTCTTTAGCTGTGTTAAGAATCTAAGTGGCAACTCGCAGATATGCACTGAACTAATGCAAAATAGCACAAAATATACTGAACCTACTGATATTGCTAACATCCTGGCAGATAGATTCAGTGCAAACATCACCCCCCTCTCACCCCCAAAAGGGCCCACAACAATACCGGAAAAGTGTAGTGTCCCAGAAATCACAGATGCACAGGTGAAAACAGCCCTTTCAAAAGCCAAAAAACAGCATCAATGGGGCCAGATGGTGTCCCAGGCTGCGTCTTGCATGAACTACAGAATGAACTAACCCCCCACCTAAACTCACTGTTCGGCCTCAGCCTCTCCACAAGCTATGTGCCCATAGAATGGCACACAGCAATGGTTATTCCACTCCACAAAGGAGGGGCCACAACTGACCCTGGTAACTATCGCCCCATAAGCCTGACTAGCCTGGTCTGCATGGATATGGAGCACATCATCATGGAACTCATTAACAAAGACATTGGAAACCTCTAAACACTTGACCCGACCCAGGTCGGCTTTGTTAAGGGCAGATCATGCCTACTAAACCTGGTTGACTTCTTTGAGACAGTCGCCAAGGCTATAGATGAGGGAAAGGTGGTTCACACAGCCTACCTTGACCTCACCAAGGCTTTCGACGCCATTCCCTACTTGGGTATTACAGAAAAACTCACCAGCCTGAACATAAACCACTACATCATGAGATGGGTTTCCAACTGGCTTACAGACAGAACTCACATGGTAAGAATAGCAGGCTCCAGGTCCGACTCTAAACCAGTCACAAGTGGTGTCCCACAAGGCTCGGTCTGAGGACCCCTACTGTTTGGCATATACTTTTCAGAAGTACAGGCAAACACAGGAGGACTATGGCTAACCAAATTTGCCAATGACTGCAAACTGGGAGCCATAACTGACTCTCTGGATGACATGGACATCCTCCAAAAAGGGCCTTACTGAGATGGACACCTGGTGTCAAAGTCATGGCCTCAAGCTAAATGCCAAAAAATGCATAGTCATCCCATTTGGG
Source organism: Protopterus annectens (assembly GCF_019279795.1). Lineage (NCBI taxonomy): Eukaryota > Metazoa > Chordata > Ceratodontiformes > Protopteridae > Protopterus > Protopterus annectens. The sequence continues at coordinate 775,195,649 of NC_056728.1, forward strand.
AAAAGCAAAACACCCACAAATTACCACATAGGTGGCAGCCCCCTTAATACAGAAGAGGTAATAAGAGATCTGGGGACCCAGGTAGATAGTAATCTCTCCTTTGACAATCATATTGCCAAAGTAGTTAGGAAATCCTTCTATGTGGCCAATCTAATTACTAACGGGTTTGCATCTAGAAATAAAGAGGTTATAGTGTCCTTCTACTCATCACTCATCAGACCCATCATAGAGTACAATGCCCCATTTGGGATGTACCTCACAAGACACTTCCAACAGCTGGAAAGACCACAAAAGTACCTCACCAAGAGGATTACTGGCCTCAAACATATGTCCTATGCATCCTGACTGAAAAATCTCAGTGGAATATCGCTTACTCAGAGGTGATCTCTGCCTGACTTACAAAGCCATGTCCAACTCAGAATTGATGGACATGCTCCACCTAAAGAAATCCAAGTCACTGCGAGCCACACGCTCTAGTGAGCTAAACCTCACCACAACAATAAATAGAACATGCTGGAGGGATAGATTCCTGTCACAGAGACTCCCCATGCTTTGGAACAAAATTCCAAACTACATTAGGAAGAGCCCCTCACTAACACTTTTCAAGAGAAACCTTGACGAGTGGATGGGTAACAGAAAATACACCCCTGGGATCACTTCAGTGGCTCTGCTTGATAGAGGGTCAGTTAATTAATCAATGGGGCAGTGAAAGCCAACACACTCTGGCTAGGCTTATAAATGCCCTTGGGCAGATAGCCTAGTACCTACCTATGAACCTATAAGATAAAGTCTTATCACAAAAACAAGGGCAGTAAGGGAAAGGAATGGGAGAAATTAAATGCCATCATGGAAGTATCGACTAGAGAAAACTATAAAGCAATTAAGACAAGAAGTGTCATTGTTAGAAGAGTACAGAAGAGGGAACAGATCAAAAAGAATACTCAGAAAGACAGATATGATACTCAGAAACACAGATGTGATAAAAGCAATGCACAGTATTAGAATAGACCAGGATCTATTGTACACTATTGCAAACAAAAAAGTAAAGATGCCAGCACAGGCAGAAAAACTTAGAAGATATGCAGATAAATATAAAAGAAAAATACAAAATCAGCAATTTATTGATGACTCAAAAAAGTTTTATAGAGAACTGGAAAACAAGGCAAAAGGAATAGAAGCACCAATAAAAAAAGAACTAGAGACATTTTAGAGAAATATCTTTGAAGATCCTGTGGAACATAACAGAGATGCTGAATGGATAGAAGAAGTAAAAGAAAGAGAAAGAAATTCAAATGTTCAGGATATGAAATGAGGTGAAGTAACGGCCAGAGAAATTGAAACATAATTAAGAAAAGCTCCTAAATGAAAAACCCTAGGCCCAGATGCAGTACCTAATTTCTGGCTAAAAGTATTAACATCTTTACATGAAGATTTAGCCATGAGTAAAAACTATTTATATGTGCACCCCAAACAACCTGGTTAAAAAAAAAAGAAAACAATACTCCTCCTTAAGCGTGAACCTGCAAGATATAATTTTTAAAACTATAGACCGATAATTTGCCTTCCTGCGATGTGTGAACTATATACTGGAATTCATGCTGACAGAGTTTATAGTCATTTAGAAGAAAACTCAATTTTGGTAATAGAACAAAAGGGTAACAAAAGAAAGTCATATGGAACAAAGGATCATTTGCTGTTACATAAAGTCATAATGGAAAATTGTATAAAGGGGAAGAATCTAAGTATGGCATGGATACATTACAAAAAAGCATTTGACAGCATCCCACATTCACTGATAAAAGAGTGTTTATAAATGTATAAGATGCACCCTACATTGATTCATTTACATTACAGTGACCATGAAACAGCAGCAAACCCGTTCCATGTTATGATGTTTTTAAGACATATATTGTGTATATTTATATATCATATTTCTTGTATTATTTTATTTCATGAAAATCAATAAAAAATGTTAAAAAAACAGCAGCAAAGCACTCTGCAGCTAAGCCAGGATAAAGCAGAAATTATTATCCCAGGGATAAAAATTCAAAGGGGGATATAACAGGGTGACTCTGTCACTGCTGCTCTTTTGTCTTGCCCTTAACCCATTAAGCTGCCTACTTAACAGATTAGGTTATGGTTATAATTTGGCTCCCAGAAAAAAACAAAGTATAAAGACTTCAAATCTTTTCTGGATGATTTAAAACTATACAGTTTATCAGATAAGGAACTGAAAACACAACTGCAAGTGGTCAAAACTTTCTCAGATGATATAAGAATGTCATTTGGTCTTGACAAATGTGCAAAAGCAACTTTTAAAGTAGGAAAACAGCAGCACCAAGAAAATTTCAGTCAGGGACAGGAATGTGATATAAAAGAACTTGAGCAAGCGGGATTGTATAAATATTTGAGAACTGATGAAGCATCAACACTAAAACATGAACAAATGTGAATAAAACTTAGGAATATTTTAGAAGACTAAAATTAATACTGAAAACAGGGCTGAAATCTAGGAACAAAGAACAAGCTATAAACCAATTTGCTTTTCCTGTTCTAACTTACAGTTTTGGGGTGATTGACTGGTCCCAAAAGTTATTGGATCAGTTGGACAGGAAAACAAGAAAAATGCTTCATGTTTATGAAATGATTTATAAAAATCAATGTATACCAAGATTATATATTCCCCATTCTGAAGGAGGTATTAATGCCACCATCAAAACTGTAAACAGAAAACTTGGATCCTTATATAGGATAAAACCTTTTCTTACGCCAGAAGCCAGAACTACTATTGCCCAGACCCATCTGATCTCAACTCTCTTCTATGCCTCCCCAGTTTATACTAATCTTTCCAAAAGCAATGTAAACAGACTGTCTACTTCTTATAACAATATTGCCAGGTTTGCTACTGGGTCCTCATTTAGAACACATCACTGTCTAAACCTAAAACTTCTAGGATGGCTTGAACTAAATAACCAGCTAAAATTTCAACAACTCTCCATTACTCATAAAATACTATACCAGCCTAGTAATACTCCTATTCTCAGTAGCCTCATCTCCCCCTACACAAACCTTACTAACCTTTGCTCAGCAAATAAACTACTGGTTACCACCCAGAAATCCCACAACAAGGCAGGTGATTCTCTTTTCTCTAATTCTGTGGGGAAGGTTTGGAACAAACTTCACACTAAACTTACATCTCTTTCATCATTACCTCTCTTTAAAAATCAACTAAAAATTCACTTAAAATCACAATGGCTTTGTCCTTGTACTAACCCTGACTAACCCCTCTCCCCACCATAACCTTTTCTATATATCTCCTCTTTAACCCACTTTGAAGTATTTAGCAATTTTATCACTCTTTCCCGTCCTAGTATCTTATTCCCATCATGCTATCACTGAGCATGGTCCTTACTACATATTCCTTCCTCAGTGAACTCTTATCTTCCCACCTCGTACATAAACCAATCTATTTCTTTCACTATGACTATAATTATTTCCTCGTGTACTTATCCTCCATAATTTCTCCTACTTCCCTGACCTCCATAATTTGTCCTACTTCCCTGTGTTATACACCTTTCATAACCTTTTTATACACCTTTCATAAACTTTTTATATAATTTCAAAGGCACATTCATACCCATAATACTAATATTGAATGATCTCTTTCCCTTGGTCATAATACTGTATTTTACCTTATTAAACCCAGTACTCAAACTCTGTATATTTTTAGTTCTGTATAACTTAAGTTGATGAAGAAATTCTTATTTACTTTACATATTGCATGTATCTTTTTTGTATTATCTTGATTTTATCTAGTTTAAAAGTGGAGCTTTTCTCCCCGGGCCTCTACTGAAAATGGACATGTATCCAGTTAGACTAGCCCTGTCAACAAATGTAAAATAAAATAAAATAAAATATATAGAATGTATACAGGTTCTTCACAGTAAATATGGCTGTGACAGCATGCATTAACTGAGGTGCATCTGTGAACAAGCTGCTAGGAGAAACCCTAGATGGTGTATCTGTAAAATGAGATATCAATGAAATGTGAAATATATACTGCACTAAGCGCTGAACCCTGAATAGTAATATGTCAAGTATCAATGTGTGTACCATGCAGCATTGCCTTGTGTTAACCTTTGCTTTCCAGGTTGTAGTAATCCAAAGGAGTAATGCACAGTGCAATAACTATCTGTCATGCATACATCACAGAATTACAAGTTCAGGCTATCTAACCAAGGGACTATTAGGCAGAAGCCATTGAAACAAGCAACAGTAGCTCAGTGTGATGAGAAATAGCTTAGCTGCTACTTTTGCACACCCAGACACAGTTCGAATCCAGGGAGTGGAACTAAAATGTGTGCATATCTACACATAAGGAATGAGGATTAAATGTAAAAATAGGTAGTGTTAACAGATATTTTCCCCACAGGTTTTACAGGTAAGTAAATGTTGCCAGTAGCTGTATGAAGGGTATACTAATAAACTGTGTACAACTGTTCAATTGTCCCACCACATGCCTGCAAATGACAGCAGGGTATGTACATACAATATGCACTCTTCTCGAATCATACCTCTCAACTGCACAGATATTCACTGAATGTCCAGATATTTGTCTCAGATTTGTGGTCTGTGTTACATAAAGTAGTGGTGTCATGGCAAATCAGTGGCAAACCATTATAGACTTAAGTTAGAAAATAATGATAGACATACAAGTGTCAGATGTCATATCCATCAGAAATGCCATGCAAATGCAAAACCTGTTATTTTATCAACTTTCTAAGTTTGTAAGAGCAATATCTAAAAATTGTCCGTATTTATGGGCCTTTGTCCCACTGCTATGCATGGCTTTGTCCAGATGTCATGCTCTAAGAAGTTGAGAGGTATGTTTCCAATACATGTCTCTCAAGTGTCACATTGTCATGACTAGTGGCCACTGCTGCAAATAATCCTGGGCACAGATAGGAAACCAGTTGACATATACCAGTAGCACACTCATGTAGCAGTTCAGTGTACCCCTCCTGTGCCAGATATGCAACCCTGACATGTACAAGTCCCCCCTCTAGTCACGTACCCAGAGTTGTCACACTTTGCCTCATACCATTCCAGGCTGACAGTTTAATAGGTATGTTTGTACTACAGAAGCTATGGCCATAGGTAGATGTAAAGCAAGGGAAGATCTATAGAGTATTGAGCAGTACTGTTGTGTAAAATAGAAGCATAAACAGTTGTTAATGGATTTTCTGTCTCCCCTCATCATCTGCATCAATAATTATTGCTCATATACTATGAGTATGTTGTGCTCCAACCCTAATGTTGGGACTTGTGTTATAATTATTGTTAATATGTTTGACTGCATGTTAACATATATTGTTCAAATACCATTGTTGGTGGCCTGTTGCTGTCAATGTTACTGGCATGCTGTTATGATGCATTCTGTTGTTCCATTTATGCATGTGTTCTGTTTGCTATGCAACTGTTTCAAATCTGTTTTATGGGGTTCATTAGAACACCCATGCATGCTGTTATAACTAATCTTGAAATGTGTTGTCCATGACTAACCAATATATTTTGTAAAACCTCAAAACCATAGTGCCTTTGGGAAGGCAGATCCCAGCGAATCCACCTGTCCCACCTCATCTGGCCGTGGCACTGGGCCCCAGCATGTCTGAGTCCCAACCTGGAACTCCCTCATCTGCTGGTCCTGCACCACCTTTGGGTGGAACCGCTGCAGGGGACGGGGTCCATCCCCCACGGGAGAGGGTGTGGACAGGAGGCTATCACCCGCAGTCAAGTCCTGGGTTTGGTGTGCAGCACCCTTCAATCCAAGTTTGGAGAGCAGCTGTACCAGATTGAGGGCTGCCTGGTGCACCTTGATGGGCAGACTGCCTCTCCTGTCCAGCCCCCAGAACCGCCACCTTTGGGGCCGTGGAAGGTGCAGTGGTGACTGCACATGGGTGGGGATCTCAGTCCCACTGTAACCATATAGGGGCCCATGGGCTTCGGATTCCCATCCACCCTCCCTGTCAAATGTGTTTACCCCCCTCATGTGTCATATACCACCCCTGTATGCTGTCTTGTCTATCTTGTCCGTCTCCCTACCCAACCTACCTCCCAAGACGTACCTACAATCCTTCCTCAACATCCCACTCTCACCTTAAAAAAAAATAAAAGGGTATCTTTCCCAAAATGAAATATTGCCCCATACATAGCTGTCTATTCCACACGTGTCCACTGGACACATGTAATCCAGTCCAATTTGCTTGACAACACATTTCTGTTGTCCTCGCCCCTCTCTCTGGTAGTGTCCAAATTCACCTCCAAATTCTGTACAAATGCACAGTTGTTTCTGTAATAGAAATGGACAGCTATGGACCTTCCCTACACCCGACCTGCACATTCCTAGCTATCTTTCATATTGTTTTTCCCTCTGCATGCCCCTTTTTCACCACTTTCCTGTCACCCCTTTTTCTTTTCTTTTAAAGAAATTAGCACGGGTGTAAGCGAGTTTGCACAATGCTAAGTGAAGCCAACACAGATTAAGCATCTCTACGGTTAACTGCGTGTTGGCATCGCTTAGTATCACTCAAACCCGCACAAACCCACTTACAACTTCTTAAAACTGCTTTAATCATTTGGTTTCCATCAGTCACTGTTCTGCCTAGCAACAAAACAAGCAGCCATGCCAAGTCTCCAACCCAGGGCCCTATACACCATAGTCAGAGCAATGTACCACTATACCATTTGAGTTGGAAAGACTGCTAATGCTTTTTAAAACATATCATGCAGCAGAGTCATTCAACAGTAGGGAAAAGATTCTGTAGAATCAGTCAGGTTTTGTATATATACATATACACATGTATATATGTATGGAGATGCATCTATATGGACAAATATATACATAATATAAATAGAAATATACATGCAAAATATATACATTTTATATATATATATATATATATATATACATATATATATATACACATATATATATATATATATATATATATATATGTATATATATATATATATATATATATATATATATATATATATATATGTGCTTATAACATGTAGTGGAGTCATACCTCAGAACCATATCTCTCAACCTCTTAGTGCAACAAATCTGGCCAAAGGCTGTCCAAATGGGGGGACAATGGGCCAAAACTAGGGACATAGGTTCATAGGTTCATAGGTAAGTACTAGGCTATCTGCCCATGGGCATTTATAAGCCTAACCACAGAGTGATGGCTTTCGCTGGGCCTCTGTCAATAGGGCTCCTGAAGTGATCCCAGGGTAGAACTTACGATTACCCATCCACTCATCAAGATTTCTCTTGAAAAGGGTCAGAGAGAAGCTCTGTTGAATATGGATTGGGATTCTATTCCAGAGTGCGGGGAGTCGCTGGGACAGGAATCTATCCCTCCAGTATGTCCTGTTTATTGTTGTACATAGGTTCAAGTTCCTAGAACGAGTGATTCTGAGGGATCTCATTTTTTTTGAGGTGAAGCATGTCCATTAGTTCAGGGTTTGACATGGCCCTATAGGTCAGACATAGGTCACCTCTGAGAAGACGGTAAGCGACTGAGAAGAGCTGGAGCTTTTTTAGTCATGCTTCATAGGGTAATTGTTTAAGGCCCTTAATCCTCTTAATGAGGTACTTCTGTGGTCTTTCTAGTTGTTGCAGGTGTCTAGTGAGGTACATCCCAAATGGGGCATTGTACTCTATTATGGGCCTAATGAGTGAGGAGTAAAGGGGCACAATCACCTCCTTGGATCTGGATGAGAAACTCTTTGTGATCAGGTGTGCCACATAGAAGGATTTCCTGACCATTTTGGCTATGTGATTATCAAAGGAGAGCATGCTATCTACTTGGGTACCCAGGTCCCTAATTACTTCTTCTGTACTTAGTGGATTCCCATCTATGTGGTAGTTTGTAGGTATTTTGTTTTTCCCAAATGGGATTACTATGCATTTTTTGGCATTTAGCTTGAGGTCGTGACTTTGACACCAGGTGTTTGTCTCTGTGAGACCCTTTTGTAGGATATCTGTGTCAGCTGGAGAGTCAATTATTGCACCCAATTTACAGTCATCTGTGAACTTGGCTAGCCACAGTCCCTCTGCCTTTGCCTGTATTTCGGAGAAATATATACCGAACAGTAGGGGTCCCAGGACTGAGCCCTATGGGACTCCGCTTGTGACTGGTTTAGAGTCAGACATGGCGTCTGCCACTCTTACCATGTGGGTTCTGTCTGAGAGCCAATTGGCAACCCATCTCGTGACATAGGGTTTAATATTTAAGCTGGTGAGTTTATCTATGATTCCTGAGTGTGGGATGGTGTTGAACGCCTTAGCAAGGTCCAGATATGCTGTGTGGACCACCTTCCCTTCATCTATGGCCTTGGTGACTGTTTCGAAGAAGTCAACCAAGTTCAGGAGGCCAGATCTGCCTTTAACAAAGCCGAACTGGGTGGAGTCCAGTGTCTGGAGGTTCCCAATGTCACTGTTAATGAGCTCCATGATAATGCGTTCCATGGCTTTGCAGACCAAGCTAGTCAAGCTTATAGGGCGATAGTTCCCAGGGTCAGTTGTGGCACCACCTTTGTGGACTGTTGCTGTACACCATTCTTTGGGTACATAGCCTGTAGAGAGGCTGAGTTTGAATAGTGATTTGAGATGGGGGGTTAGTTCATTTTGAAGCTTGTGTAAGACACAACCTGGGATAGCATCTGGTCCCATTAATGCTGTGTTTTTGGCCTTTGCAAGGGCTGTCTTTACTTGTGTGTCTGAGATATCTGGAGCGCCACATTCTTCTGGGATGGGTGCTAGCCCCTTTGTTGGAGAGAGAGGGGTGAAGTTTGCACTGAACTTGTCAGCCAGGATGTTGGCAATGTCGGTTGGTTCAGTGTATTTATGGCCATTATGCACTAGCTCGGAGCATATCTGAGAGTTTGCCCCTAGATGCTTGACATAGTTAAAGAAGCCCTTGAGGTTATCCTTAGAGTCATTGGCTATTTTTCTTTTGAAGTTGGCCTTGGATGATTTAATGAGGGAGCACAGTTTTTTACTGATGTTAATCAGAGATGCCTTCTTATTTTGGGATTTTGTTCTATCTTGCAGGAGTTTCCTCCTTCTGTTGTAAAGTTTATTTATGGCCAGGGTCCACCAGACTGGCTTCCTCTTTTTTGAGGAGTTGGTCTTGGTTTTACTTGGGATGGCTTGGTAGATGCATTCTTGAAGGTGTTCATAGAATGCACTTGTAAAGGATTCTGCCGATGGGTCATCATTTTCCATTTGATTGGGAGCTTTGAAACTTCCCACCTCAGTCTTGAGGAGTGTGAAGTTGGCTTTAGAGAATTTTTTTACCTTGATTTCCTTGACTGGGGGGGGGGGGGGGGGGTCGGGATGCGGATGTCCAGTGTGATTAGTTTGTGATCTGATCTTACCAATGACGAGTTTACCTCAGGTGTGGAACATAGGTTCCCCATGTTGGTGATGACCAGGTCCAGTATGTTGTCACCTCTTGTGGGAGTGGTGACCAGCTGTTCAAGGGCATTTGAGTTTATAAACTCAAGGAAGCATTGGGCTAGGGCGTTTGAGCTTGAGTAGTTTTCCCAGTCAATGTTTGGATAGTTGAAGTCACCCAGTAGCATGGCGTTGGGTAGAATCTTCATACTTTCTAATGTTCTCAGGAATGCTGCATGAGCGTCCTGAGACAAGGTGGGAGATCTGTAGCAAGCTATAAATTGAACAGTCAATTTACCCGCTGTCAATTGCACTTGGATGGTCTCAGATTCTGTGTGCTGTGCTAGTAAGCTGGAAGTGTGGGTGTTTTTGATGAATATGGACACACCCCCTCCTTTTGTGTTCCGGTCCTGGTTTTGGGACCTAAAGGTATGATAGGAGTTATAGCCTGGTAGTGCTGGGGTGCTCTCTGAAGCCTTGAACCAGGTTTCTGTCACTGCACATACATCAATTTCTTCCATACTAAGGAGAGCCTTGAGTGCGTGCATTTTGAGGTTTAGACTTCTGGCATTGAGCAGCATTACCCTCATTTTTTGTTTATTATTGTTGTTTATGGAGGCAGGTTTGTCTTTTGAGCCTTGCCTAAAAAAGGCAGTATTGGGGCGGCAATAGTCTTGGCCAGTATTCGAAAGCCCAGGGGCGACAGGTGCAAGCCGTCTCTGGTGAAGCAACGTGGCTTGTCAAGCATGTCGTCCCAGGCTGACAAGTACTGGATCCCCTTTGAATGACACCAGTAGTTTAACCAGTTGTTGAAACTGATCATTTTTTCTTCATATGCTGGCATCATTTTGGGTGAGGGCAGGATGCTACTCAGAGTCAGAGTCATACCAGCCTGGGCTACATGGTCAGAGAGCTCCTCCATGTCTCTTTTCATGTAGTCCAGGGAGGTACATCTCAGGTCATTTACGCCAACATGTACAATGACAGAGTCATATTTGTACTTGTTGTGGAGTGACCTGAGTGCATGTGTTATGTGGTGGATTCTGGCACCCGACAGGCAGCTTACGGTAACCTTCTCCTTGTTCAGTCTAGTGAGTGGGACGTCTGTGTGCCTGATGATAGAATCACCGATTACTAGTGTGTTATTTAGCCTTAGGGGCTGTTTTTGCTTGGCACACTGACGTTGTGATGTATGTGTTACCTGGTTTCTGTTGTGGGGTGGGGGTTGCTTGGGTGTATGCTTGGGAGGTGTCTGTTGTTTAGGCAGGTTCTTATTTAGAGCCTCCGAGTATGTTTTTGCGTGTTTCTGAGAGTTGTTTTCTGGTGCAGCTATGGCTGGTCTATGTGAGTCTGGTAATGTGGTGCTAGTGTTGCCCTTCTCCTTGTGACTGGTTGATCCAGTCGTGGGTTGAGAAAGCTTAGCCTCCAGTTTGGCTGTGTAGCTGCATCTCTTACATATGTTCGTGTTGGTTGGGAGGAGGAGGGGGTTATCTGTGTACATGAGGGAATTGTAACATTGCCTCAGGATGCCCAGATTCATTAGCTGGACCAGAGAGCACACCTGAAGCTGTCCCTTGAACATGCCTGAATAGATGGTTGGGACTGTATTGCTGATTGGATGAGTAAAGAGCCTTATACTTCCTGAGTATAGGGCTGAAATGCAAGCTGTAAGCTAGTGCTAGTTTTAGTGAGTTTTAATAAGTGCCAGTCTAAAATGCCTTATTCCTAGTGCTGGGTTGAAGTGTTTCAAGTTTCAAGGGAAAAACTGAAGTGCCAACTTCGTGGAGCCTGGAATAGTTTAACCGCAGCTAAACAGCGCTGCGCGGTGCGCAAAACTGCGCTAAGTGTTTTTTATACCAGGGAGATCAAAAAGAATAGAAATTAGCCCAAATGGCCAATGAGCTACAAGTTGCTGGGCTGGGACCACTCCTGCAGGGACAGATAGGCTGCTCAGAGTTCCCTCTCTCACAGTGAATAAGGAGGCCACCTAACTATCCAAGTTGGGCAACACAGAAACCTTTACCACAGTCCTGGATTCAGCAAAGCCTGAAAACTGGACTAGACTAGTTCAGAAAGGCGGGAAAATAAGGATTTTTTTTTTAGAAACAACAGAAATGCAGAGCTTAAATTACTTTAAATACACAGAGGAGGCTAGCACACTTGAGTGTGTAGCCTGCGACTGTGTTACAGGTAACTTAAATGCAAAAACGACAAACAGTAACTTTTTTTCAAGTGAAACAAGGAAATAAGTACAGTAAGCAATGCAGATATCACTAGGGATCTACAGAAGCACTGAAAAGCTGTGTTTTAGGTGGAATTAGCATTTCAGGGAAATAATAAGCATATTTTAAATATTGCTCTTATAAATGTAGAATGTTGCCAGAGTGACAGGATTTGTTTCAGCATACATGTTCTGAAAGATGTCAATTCTGAAACTGAAATGTATGTCATCATTTACTGAAAGAAATCCTCAGATCATCACTGATTTAATAGGGAAATAAAAATAATGCATCTGTGGAACATACCAGAAATATGAGCAATAAATCTGGACATTCTGAAACAATCCGGCCAGTTGAGAGGCAGGCTCAGAACCCCTTAGTGCAATTAATCTGGACCAAGCCTATGATTGGCTGTTAATGATGCATTCCACATGCTAGCTATATAATTTCTTCTTGATTGCTTTTATTCTGCTATTTTCCTTTTTTCCCCTTCCCATTTCTGCCTTTTTTATGCCCCGAGGAGTGCCACGCAAACCCGGTTCCCAAAATGTAAACAGTCCTGATATTTCTGTTTTTTTGTTTGTTTTGTTTTAGAGCTGGTGAGCACCACGAAAATCCGTTTAGCTAATGTAAACACGAAGAAATGCCCCTCCCTGGATGTGAACGCACTCTTCATTTCATGGAATAAGCCAATAAAGCCTCAGACACACACCCTTGCTTAGCTGTGCTTAGCTAAGCTTATCTGGGGGCCATAGGGCTCCAGTGTGCTTACACCATGCATGACACACACCCTTTTCATATCGGTTGCTCCTCCTGCTTACACGATCGTGTTATAGCACCTACGTGGTTAGGTGCAGTTAATATTTTTGTGAATCAGTAAATTTCCCCTCATTTGCATACCCCAATCCCTTTGTCCATAGTTACTGCACTACCCCAGAGCCTTTCTCCTTAACAGCCACTGTTCCCTGATATTGTTTTGATTCTGCATGCCATAGACTATAAGGGCAAAATGAATTTTCACATTTTTTTTTTTTATTTTTGGCAGAGTCCCGTTTGCATGCCACTGTTCTATGCTTAAACGGGCGAGATCGGCCAAAAAAAAAACTTTTATTTTTATTAAAATGAAACACTTTTCTATGCCAATGGCCATATATTTGGCCATTGGCATGCCTAACGATTATAATACAAGCATTTATTTATATAATACATGCATTAATCTGGAGCATTTCTCCCCGAGCCTCTGCTGAAAACAGGCTCTGTGGAACCTAGTCAGACTTTCCCGGTCAACAAATGTTAAATAAAATAAAAAAAAAATGTATTTGAGCTGTCATGCCTCCGTTTTAATTTTTTCAGAAATATATTCGACTAGTAGTCAAATACATTTCTGCAACTAACATTATTCTTGCATGAATGCCTGCCTGCTTGCTGAATCACTAATTCACCTCGTTTGCATGGTTTTCACCAGCAAATGAGGTAATTAACATTATGCAGTGGTGTCTGTGCAGGAATAGTGTAGGCAGGCTCATGCATGTCAAAACAGTAGTTTACTGAATCGCTCAGTGGCCATATTCCATGCAGGAGCGGCTACACTGTTCCTGCACAGAAAAAAAAGCTTATTGAATCCCAGGGATAATCTTTTCTTCAGTTTACAGGGGATGCTGGAAATGTGTCCATACACCTGCATATGGTAGAAGGCCAACTTATACCCTTTATCTAAATATATGTTCATGTACTGACTACTTGTAATGCAAACTCTGTATAATATGACTTAAATCGTAACCACAGGACAATCTGACCATCCCTGCATAATAATAATACAAGCAGCTGGCCTAATGAAAGCTTACCTTATGGGCATATAGAGTTAGGCAAGAATACCTAACTTTAAAGGTATCTCAGGGCACACAGGTACTAAGTACTATTTGAGCCATACATAATTAATAAGGTTTATTAGCACAGAATGTTTTAGAATAGTATCTGTAAACATCAGCATAAGTTCTTAAATGTCAGCACATTAGCCAATAGCTTGGAGTAAGAGTACAGTGAAAATCCAAATTCAACCATGGTTGGAATTTCTACTATTCCTTGCTCTTTATTGATAAAAAGAACAAAGCTTTTGGGAATGCCCCTTCTTCAGTGTTTGATTAATACAATTAAAAATAATCTCATGTATATATACAATAAGTCAAAAACCACCTGACACAGCCCTCCAATAAAAACACAAAAGAAATACACAAATTTAACTTAATTGATAAATTGTCCTTAAAATACAATTACGTAGAAAACATATAAAATATATATACTACATCTATACATCCTTGAAAATATATATAAAATTCATAAATAAAACTTCATAAGATATATAGTTAATATATATAGTAATTTTTAAGAATTACTTGTATTGTTTTTGTTTAAAATCCAACATGGGTTTAATTGTTACCATATTGTTTAATCCAGGTATATTGTTGGCTTCAAGCCTTATAATCCATTTGTATTCAGATACCTCCAGTTTATTATTCATGTCACCAAGTCTTAAATTTCTATTTATAACTTCTAACACTTTAAATTTAAAATTACGTAGCATTCCTTTTTCCATTTTATGTTGGGCCAATGCATTAGAAGAAATGTTCCTTCTCATGTCTGATTTGTGCTCAACAATATGATCTTTTAAGCTCCTCGAGCATTTTCCCACATAAAATCCTGAACATTGTGTACAGGTAGCTAGATATGCAACCATCATAGTTCTACAAGTTGCTTGATGTTTGATTTCATACCTTAATTTACTTGTTGGATGTTCAAAAAACTTTTTAACACAAATATCAGAACAGCAGCTACAAGCATGACATGGAATTGTACCCACATTGTGTGTTGTTTGCTGCAACAAATTTACCTCAAAATCTTTGTAACATAACCTTCTCTTTAAATTATTCATATTTCTATATGCAAGCCTGAGTGTATGCCCCAGTATTGCACATAGTTCAGGTTGAGCCATCAAAATCCACCAATTTTTTCTAATTATTGCCTCAACGAATTTAGTCATGCAATTATAAGTGGTGACATATCTCAATACAGAATGTGAATTTTTTTCTTCCTCATTCATAAATATATAATTACTAAAATATGGACATGCGTATGTATTTCTACTCTTTAATATATTATCTCTTATTTCCGTAATATATTTCATATTATATCCTCTACTTTGAAATTCATCACATATTACAGCCATTTGTTCCTCACATTTATGCTGATCCGTATTTAATCTACTAACTCTTAATAATTGACTCTTAACAATACCACCAAATATATATCGAGGATGCATGCTTTTAGTATGCGTATACTTATTAACCTGTAAATTTTTTCTATAGACTCGTTTCTAATTCATCATTATGGCCTTTATATGTTTCAACATCTAAAAAGGACATTTTATCACTAGAAAAATTCATAGTAAACTTCAAGAAGTCCATTGTACTATTCAAATAATGAACAAATTCCTTTAATTGCCGTTCATCTCCTTCCCATAATTAAAAGCAGTCATCGACAAAACACTGGTAAAAAAGAGTACATTTTCATTAATTAAATTAACATCATTGAAAATGTATTGTTTTTCCCACTGACTTAAGACAATATTAGCATATGTGTTAGCCATAGGCATACCCATGGCTACCCCTGATGTCTGTAAGTATGTTTGCTTATTGAACAGGAAAACATTTTTCTCTAAAACAACATCTATAATGCTGCATAGAACCTCAATCTCTCTCCCTTTCATCCTAGAATTCTGACACAAGAAATCACGAATAGCATTCACCCCATATTTGTTTGGTATAACTGTAAACAGTGACGCTATATCCATGGTCACCATTATATATTTACAATTCCTATTATTGTCATACCAGGAATACAGTTTTTTTTAAAAAATCATTAGTGTCTTTAATGTAACTAGGACATGAGGTTAGATACTTGCTTAATTTTTCCTGAATAAAAATGGACAGGGGTTCCATTGACCACCCCCTTCCAGAGACTATCGGTCTCATTGGTGGTGTAGTGAGGGACTTGTGCAGTTTGGGTATTCCATATATAACCGTAATTACCGGAGTTGGGACTGAAAAATAATTAAAAAGCTCATCCACAAAAGAAACAGCACCAGAATTATCAGTTCTAAAGACTTAAACCTTGCCTGTGATATAAATAGGATATACTGTCGAGACAGGTATGTATTCCAGAGATTATCCCATTTCTGGAACAGGCTCCCCATCCATGTGAAGCAGAGTTCCTCCCCAACCCAATTCAAGTGCAACCTGGACAATTGGATGGGGAACAGGAAATTCATCCCTGGTTTGGCACCTATATCTCAAATGGACACTGGCAACCTGTAAATGGTTCATCTCCCAGGTCCAAGCCTGCAAATGTTCATCTCCCAAGCCCCTGCTTACAGAACTTGCCAAACATTTGAGATGCATGGTTAGGCTTAGGAAGCCCCTTGTGGTCATTAGCCCTACTAAACACTTATGAACCTATATATATATATATATATATATATATATATATATATATATATATATATATATATATATATATATATATATATAAATGTGTATATAGCTATAGATGTATTTGTAGAGAACCAAGCAATGTAGATGGAGTGAATGCACCGAAAGGAGAAGCAGTGAATGGAGAGAGGTATGGTTTCTGTGTGTTTATTTTTGCAACCATGGCTGTTCTTTCAATACTAATGGACTTTCAGTGCTTCCTTGTAGGACTGTTTATACAGATGGTGTCAGTAAATGCAAATGTTTATACCTGCTTCCCATAATGCAATACTGAGTATATACCATAAGCTGTAATTTAATATGTAACTCCTGTGCTGACCTCGCAATTAATTTTTACTTTGTAGGTTTTATTGTGCTGATAAATTTAAAAGTATCTATTGTAATCTAACATTGAGTTTACTGACACAACCTGAATAACAGTCACCTGTGTTGTACTTTTCCTTGGTGTGAAATTCTGTATGTTTTATTATTATTTTTTATTTAGTTATCTATCTGCATCTATCTATCTATCTATCTATCTATCTATCTATCTATCTATCTATCTATCTATCTATCTATCTATCTAATCTATCCTTCCTTGGTGTGTAATTCTGTATATTTTATTTTATTTATTTATTTGCATACGTTTGTTACCGGGTAAATGTTCGACTGGGCTGAAAGCGCATTTTCAGTGGAGACCCAGGGAGAAAAGCACCATAAGTGAAAACATAATAGATAACAAAGTATTATAGTGTTTTACAACTTATAAATACATAATGAAGTTATACAAAGTAAGTAAGAAGCAGGAAGTTATACAAGGTAAGTACAACAACAAAAAATACAAAGTTACAAAAAACTAATTGAAAAAGAAACTAACATATAACTGTACACTGAAATACATAAGTGTGGCAGATGGACTATAGCAAGTGTAATACTAGCCAGAGCAAATGCTGGGAAAAGAAACCCTGCACCTGGAGTAAATTAGAGACTGGCAGTGAGAGACAATTGATAGCAATAAAATATAGTTATCAAAAGTCTGAGATAGTTGAGAAGTAAGGACTCTAGTCAGGATTAGAGCATGGACAGATCCAATGGTTGGTGAGGTATTGTCTGAGGCTTTGCTTCATATGGCAGTGTTATTAAGTTTGAGCAAATGCAGTGCAAATTGTTTCCAAAATCTGGAAATGTTGTTAGAATGGAGTGAGTCACCAAAAGTGTTTGTAGATTTGGTTACTTTTAACAGAAGTTTATCAGAGGATCGAAGGTCTCTAGGGTTAGTATTAGAGTGAATTAAGTCTTTTAGAGCTGGACAAGAATCAGGTTTATAAAAAATGTTGTGGGTAAAGGTGAGTTGGTTTAGTTGTAGCAAACTGGGTAGTTCGATCCAGTTGAGCTTTTTTAGGGCTAATCAATGGTGCTCCGTATAGGCTAAGTTAGCTGCAAATTTGGCTATTTTATTGGGTCTATATTAGAACATCGAAGTTTCAAAACTTCTAATGTTCTAATATCGAACCCTATTATGCGAAAGCTAAAAACATCGAACATACAGAACAGCAAATTATTTCCTATGGAAAAAATTTGTTGTTCCAAAATACATACACACATTACAAGCACACCAAACAAACAGCAATCCACACACATACACCTAAAATCTTACACCTAACCCTACACTAAACTATACACACACCACTAACTATCCACTTACCTTAACCCAAACCATAACCCTAAGGTTCGTCACCATCGCACACTTACCTGACCCGCGCCCTAACCCTAACTCACCTACCCCACCCTAACCCAAATGTCCACACAATCGCACACTTACCTGACCCATGCCCTAACCCTAACTCACCTAACCCACCCTAACCCTCATGTCCACACAATCACACACATACCTAACTCACGCCCTAACCCTAGCTCACCTAACCCTCCCTAACCCTCATGTCCATACAATCGCACACATACCTAACCTGCACCCTAACCCTAACTACCCTAACCCGCACTCAATCGCACACTTACCTGAACCCGACCCGTAACTTTCTACCACAGTGCTGAAAATACCGAAGCAACAGAAACGGACCACCAAATTCTTCCCCTAGGAAAAAAATTGGTTTTCTGTTGCTTCAATATTTTCAACTTTCACGTAATATGGTTCAATATTAGAATATTTGAAGTTTTGAAACTTTGATGTTCTAATATAGACCCTATTTTATTATAGCATGACTCTAGTTGAGTGAGTTCATCCTTTTGTAAGGTAGTAAAGGTTTGTGATGAGTACAGGAGAGTGGCGAGAAGAAATGATCTGGCTGAAGCTAGTCTAGAGGCATAAGATAGGATTTGTCTCTATAGAGCTGACCTAATTTTATATGAACTTTTTTTTTTAGTTATTGCTATGTGTTTGTCAAATTTTAGTTGATTGTCTAGTGTGACACCAAGAAGAAATAGAATCTGTGTGTTTGCTTGTTTGATACTTGTTGATAATAGAACCGACCTCTGCTCATGTTATTATTTTATCAGTATACATAGATACACCTCCTATCCTTTAGTCTAGCACGACTCTGGAACTCCCTACCACCATCCATTCGTACTACCCCTAGCTACTCTATCTTCAAAAAAAACTCTCCACTCACATCTAGTAACCCAATGGGAATGCTCCTGCTGCCACCCTACATAACTTACTCTGCAAACTTTCATCTTCTCTTCCTTTCAATAGCATTCTTCCTTTTCATATATTCTTGTAAATTAATTTCTAAATGTATGTAATTCTTACCCACACCTCTCTCTGCAAGTTTACCAACATGTATTATCGATCCTGTATATGTCTACTAATTATTCCCTTAATATTCTGTACTACCTGTTCATTTATCACTAACCCAGACTGTTTGTAATATTTGTCTTTGTCTAAATTTCTGTAGTATATTTTCAATCTAAGACATATAGTAATGTTAATAGCTTTTGGTCCGCTCTATTTCATAACACATGTAAGCTTATAATCTACATCATATAGTAACCTTGATTTGTTTATGGAGCTTTTCTCCCCAGGTCTAATTCCTGTTGTATATTTTCAATCTATGACATATAGTAATGTTAATAGTCTTTGGTCTGCTCTATTTTATAACACATGTAAGCTTATAATCTACATCATATTGTAACCTTGATTTGTTTATGGAGCTTTTCTCCCCAGGACTCCATTGAAAACGGATTCACTTTGGCCCAATGGACTATCCTGGAAAACCAGCTGCAAATAAATAAATAAATAAATAGAGACCGTTTATATGTATGACAGTGGTACACAGTTAACTTCATGGTGTGCACATCTTGCCTGTTCAGCTGTTGAAGATTTGTCTGTCATCTCTCTTTGTCAATGTCACTGGTAGAGATGTATCACTATGTTGTGGTCGGGGTCTGCTCTTACATATAGATGGAGGTATAATTGTATATGTGCTGTAACACTTAGCAACCTTGCATATACTTTTATACATTATTATATAAATGATGACATATGATGTGCATCAAAGTACCGAAGCCTGCCCTATGATATCCAACATGAGCAAATGCTATTTCATACAGACAAATGAATATGCTTGTTTAACCTTCATGTGTTGCATGATAGTTAATTACATATAACAATGAGGTTTCCACAAAATGTATGTACATATGTTTTTTGTATATATATATATATATATATATATATATATATATATATATATATATATATGCATCTGAATATGGTTATGCTAATAAATTGTCAGGACAATGTGTAAAACATGACTACATTAACAGGTGATGACATATTGCATGTATGACAAATACACCTGCTAACATTACTGCCATTCCCCATGCGTTCCACTCTGACATCCATCTCCTGTGATGACATCTGCACATGAATGCTATGAAGTAAAGAACAGCACCAAACTTACACCAACAGCATTTATTAACAAGAAAAAATAAAACGTAAGCGCTTTCACGATTTTCACAATCGCTTCCTCAGACAACAAAACTAGATAAAACTCTGATTTAAATATTCTAAGAATCAAACAGCTGATGTGCTCTAATACAAGGCAATTACAAATTTAAAGAGACAATATCAGAAACATAGTAAAAAGTTCAATGTAAAACACATATATAAATAAATAAATAAAAACAAATATAGTTTAATATGCTATAATATTTAAAAGTCTAATGTTTGTAGCAATGTGACTTTAAAAAAGGTTTTAGGGATGTCATACCATTCAAACCTGGAAATTTCTCAGAATTCAAAAACAAGATCCATTTTTGCTCTGCAGCCTCAATATGATTTTCTATATCACCCCCACAAATGCTAGGATGCAGTACTTGGATAGCTAGAAATTTAAATATATGAGTATGATCTATCTGTTTTACATGGTTAGCCAAGGCACTACTTTCTTTTTGGTTATTAATGTCCCTCTTGTGCTCTAAAATCCGATCCTTTAAAATTCTATTTGTTTTGCCCACATAGAATGAATGACCAGACAAAATGCTTTGCTGCACAAAAATAGCATGAATCCAAAACACATACCTAGAAATGTGTTGAAAGGGCAAGTTTATAGGGTGCTCAGACTCCATAACAATGATGTAGAAGCTTGTGTGGCACTTGAAGTCGCCACAACCATAGATAGTGCACGGACTCAAAGAGGTGGTAGATGCAAGCCATATTTGAGCAATACATCTCATTAATTTGAGCCTGGCCTTTTAATGAATGATTTTAGAATTGTTTTTCAATTTTCCAGCGACATTAATGACTATATGTCCATTATTAAGAAACATTGGAGCATCCTACAAGAAATACCAGGTCTTTTAGATAAAGTTGGCAATGCCCCCTGTTTTTCCTTTAGAAATAACATGTCCTTGAAACAGCATCTTTGCAATAGGACTGGTACCAGCAAACCACCTGCTTCCATACGCACTGGTACTTTTCCCTGCAGGCGTTGCT
Organism: Protopterus annectens; assembly: GCF_019279795.1. Taxonomy (NCBI): domain Eukaryota; kingdom Metazoa; phylum Chordata; order Ceratodontiformes; family Protopteridae; genus Protopterus; species Protopterus annectens. Next base: position 775,216,808 of record NC_056728.1, read on the forward strand.
CTGCATGCCCATATATCTACACTAATACAACATATAGACATCCCACATGACATTTTAATATTATAAGTACTTGTTATGTTGATTGCCACACGAAAAATGTAGTTTACTTTTGTTTTTGCCAGGTGTGTCATTCATTCTATGTGGGCAAAACAAATAGAATGTTACAGGATTGGATTTTAGAGCACAAGAGGGACATTAATAACCTATTTTTGTTTTTCTTATTTATTTATATATGTGTTTTACATTGAATTTTTTACTATGTTTCTGATATTGTCTCTTTAAATTTGTAATTGCTTTGTATTAGAGCGCATCAGCTGTTTGATTCTTAGAATATTTAAATCAGAGTTTTATCATCTGAAGAAGTGATTGTGAAAATCATGAAAGTGCTTATGTTTTAGGTTCATACTAAGCTAGCTGCCCTTGCAAGCCATTTTAAGCCTAACCAATTATCCCTTGTGAGACACCAACCCTGCACCTTGTGTTTGCAAAGCAAATACCTTAACCATTAGGCCACCCTCCCAAACTTTTTTTTGTGTTAATAAATGTTGTTGGTGTAAGTTTGGTGCTGTTCTTTACTTTATTTCTCATTTTTTCTCACCACTCTGTACCCTGAGCTGTTTTTTGTCGTTGTATTTACATGAATGATATGGTTGCTTACTTTTCATATATCTTTGGTGCCATGCTAGCATTTGGTATGTTTTTGTGATATTTGCCACAGCAAATAGGCACAATAAGTAAAGACAATGTTGTATCATATACTCCCATGTGTAATCTGTTCATGTGGCTTCTGTCCATTGTGCCTTCGTGTGTTATGTATTGTCCAATACAATTGTACTTTAGGCACGTATGCTTAGTTTGGGCACCTGTGGGTCACCTATCTCAGAGCTATATGGCATTAATGGGTTCAAATGACATGTAAAGTGATCTGTGTGTCATGTTGGCACCCTGTCATATGTAACATTACTTGCTCTGTTTCACAGTACTGCTCAGCCTCATTTTATAGCACAAGACCACTTATTTTGTCCACTGTGTACACCTTTGGTGCTGGTAAAAACATTCCTCTGCTGTCCTCATTCTACATACTATGACTCCAGTGTTTACATGGCTGTATATTTGTAGCCCCTAAGCAACACCCCCACAATAGACCTCTGTCAGTAATATAAATGAGTCTCACCCTCCGTTGTGGTGTGCCATAGGTATGTACACCTGACTGTCTTTTTGACACTCAGTCAAATTTTATAATTATATCCTTTTTGTGAGTATACCACCTGTTGTCATAGGTTTTCATGACAGTACTTATAGTTATGTGATAGTCAACATTTTTTTGCAGGTACCAACACTACATGCAGTTTTCCTGTTATATGTGACTGTGTTGTTTATGTCACTTGCACACAAACCCATACATTCCATCACATGTGCAAATTTTACACGTCGCAGACTCCTTCCCCTTGTTGCATGCACTTTGAAACGTCTTTAATGCTGCACTATATATATATACTGTTTAGGAGTGGTATGTGAATCTATTGTTACTGTTTCACAGTCTATGTCTATCATAGTACTGTTAAGGAGTGCTATGTAAGTGTATTGTTATAGTTTCACAGTCTATCACAGTACTAGTATATATGTGTGGTTCTGGAGTGGTAAGTGAGTGTACTGTTACAGTTTCACAGTCTATCACAGTGCTACCATATATGTACTGTTTTGGAGTGGTACATCAGTGTATTGTTACAGATTCACTGTCTGTCACAGTACTAGTATGTATGTTCTGTTCAGGAGTGGTAAGTGAGTATATTGTTGTGGTTTCACATTCTATCACAGTACTACTATATATGTACTCTTTAGGAGTGGTATGGGAGGGCATTGTTACAGTTTCACAGCACTAGTATATATGTATTGTTCAGGAGTGGTATGGGAGGGTATTACTGCAGTTTCACAGCCTATCAAAGTGCTATTATATATGCACTGTTCAGGAGTGGTATAGGAGTGTATTGTTACACTTTCACAGTCTATCACTGTACTAGTATATATGTAAAGTTCAGGAGTGCTTTGTGAGTGTATTGTTACAGTTTTGGAGTGGTATGTGAGTTTATTCTTTCAGTTTCACAGTCCAGCAAAGTATATGTGCATTATTCAGCAGAAGTACAGGATTTGTTACAGTTTCACATTCTGTCATAGTACTAACATATCTATATCTATATCTATATCTATATCTATATCTATATCTATATCTATATCTATAGCTATATCTATATCTATATCTATATTATACCATTTAGGCATGGTATGGGAGTGTATTGTTACAGTTTCACTGTCTATCATACTACCAGTATTTATGTAGTGCTCAGGAGTGCTATGCTACTATATTGTTACAGCCTGTCATATGACTTGTTTGTATGCATGTATATATGTATGTATGTATGTATGTATGTATGTACTGTTCTGTAGTGCAATGTTAGTATAAGAGTTTCACAGTCTGTCACAGTACCAGTTATATATTCACTTTTTAGGGTGGCTATGTGAGTGCATTGTTACAACTTCAAAGTCTGTCATAGTGCTAGTATATATGTACTGTTCTGGAGTGGTACATGAATTTATTCTTAGAGTTGCACAGCCTTTCACAGTACTAGTACTTATATACTGTTCAGGAGTTGTATGGGAGTGTATTGTAACACTTCCAGTCTATCACAGTACTAGTATATGTATTGTTCAGGGGTGGTATGGCAGTGTTACTACAGTTTCACATCTATCATAGTTCTAGTATATATCTACTCTTCAGGAGTGCTAGGTGAGTGCACTGTTACAGCTTCAGTCTGTCACATTTCTAGTATATATGTGGTTCTCTGGAGTGGTTCATGAGTGTGCTGTTACTTTTTCACAGTCTATCACAGTACTAGTATATATGTACTGTTCAGGAGTGCTATGTGTTTCACATTTTATCACAGTAGTAGTATAGAAGTACTGTTAATGAGTACCAAGGGAGTGTACTGTTGCAATTTCACATTCTTTCACAGTACTACTATATATGTACTGCTCAGCAGTGGTATAGGAGTGTATTGTTACAGTTTCACAGACTATCACACCATTAGTATATATGGCTGTTTAGGAGTGATACAGGAATGTACTGTTACAATTTCACACTCTATCACTGTACTAGTATATAAGTGCTGTTCCAGAATGATGTGGAAGTGTAGTGTTACAGTTTCCTTGTCCATCACAGTAGTAGTGTATGTGTACAGTTCAGGAGTAGTATGTGAGTGTATTGTTACAGTTTCATAGTCTATCACAGTACTAATATAAATGTACATTTCAGGAGAGCTATGTGAGTGTAGTATTACTGTTTCACAGCCTATTACAGTACTAATATATATAAAGGTCATGCTACTCAATGCTAGGAGCCTTAATCTGAAAATACACTCACTGGAGGCTCTCCTCACACTTGAAGATGCCAATGTCTGTGCAGTCATGGAAACTTGGTTCAGGGCTGCGGAGAGCACCCCTGCCTTACTAGGCTATACCTCATTCCACACTTTCCAACCCCAAAATGAGGTCGGAAAGACTACGGGTGGTGAATTATTTATTTTCATTAAAGACAGGCACACCTCCAGACTGGTTTACCAGCATGACATACTGGAATTACTCCAGGTGCAACTGAAAGCTGGCAAGACACCCATCCAAGTTATAACTAGCTATAGACCCCCTCCATGTCTCAGGACACCCACTCCTCCCACCTGAGCCTACTTGACTCCATCGAGGTACCCCCTATCAGCCTGATCCTTGGTGACTTCAACTACCCCATCATAGACTGGGTGAACTATTCCTGCACTAATGCACTCACCCAACGATTCCTTGACTTCATCAACTCTAATGCACTAGACCAGCTGGTCTCATCCCTCACAGCGGAAGATAACATACTGGACTTGGTTCTCACCAACATGGACAACCGCTGCACAACTCCCATAGTATGTTCTTCCCTGGTGAAATCAGATCATCAGTCTGTCTCATTCAAAGTTTCTATCCCACCCAACCCCTCCCCAGCTGTAACCAGGCTAAAACACTTCTCAAAAGCTGACTACAACCTCCTAAGGGAGGGTATCACTAGCTTCACACCACCACCACCCTCAGAGCATGCAGATAACTATGCTGAACAGTATGTCAGTGCAGTATACAAGCACTTGTACAACTACATAGACTCAGCCATACCCAACAGAACTAAAACTTTCTCCTCAAGTAAACACAAACTTGTCTGGTGGACATCCCTATCAACAGGGTTTTCAACAAAAGGAAGAAACTGTTGTCCAAGGCTAAAAAGGAACAAATTCCAAATTGGAATAGCTCCCTCCTCTGCTTCAACAAGCAAATTAGATCACTAGTGAAAAAGCCAGTTATGAGTTGAAACTAGCCTCTGAAACAAAGAAAAAAACACAAGTCCTTCTTCAGTTATGTTAGGAACGTCCATGGCAAAACCCAAGTCTGTTCCGAATTAGTACGTAATGGTACCACTTAAACTGATCCTGCTGACTTAGCCAACCTGCTAGCTGATAGGTTCAGCACAAACTTCACCCCCTTATTGTCCCCCAAAGGCCCAGTCAACATCCCCGATACTTGTCCCACACCTCACATCTTCATAGATCAAGTGTTAAAGGACCTATACAAAGCAAAGAACACAGCTTCCATGGGACCTGATAGTATCCCAGGCTGTATTCTGTGATTTGCAATTGAGCACTGTATTCAACCACAGCCTAATTACAGGCTTCATTCCAGCAGAGTGGAGAACCACCATTGTCATCCCCTTGCACAAAGGTGGTGCCCCTACTGACTCAGAAAACTATCACCCCATTAGCTTGACAAGTCTGATCTGTAAAGCCATGGGGCATATTATTATGGATCTCATAAACAAGGACATAGGCAATCTCCAAGTACTCAACCCCATCCAATTTGGATTCATAAGGGGCAGATCATGCCTATTGAACCTAGTTGACTTCCTTGAGACCATCACCAAGGCCTTGGATGAGGGAAAGTCAGTACATACTGCTTACTTTCACCTGGCCAAGGCCTTTGACACAATCCCCCCACTCTGGCATCATCGAAAAGTTAAATCAACTTGGTGTTAATCCCTATCTCATCAGATGGGTGCCCAACTGGCTCACAGATAGGACCCACAAGGTCAAAATAGGTGCCACCACCTCCGACAGCAGACCTGTCACTAGTGGTGTTCCCCAGGGATCTGTCCTGGGATTCCTCCTGTTTGGCATCTACTTCTCAGAAGTCCAGTTAAAGACAAAGGGCCTGTGGCTGACCAAGTTTGTGGATGACTGTAAGTTGGGTGCTGTCATTGATTCCCCAAATGATGTTAACATACTGCAAGAAGGTCTCACAACTACAAATAACTGATGCCAAAGTCATGGCCTTAAGTTAAATGCAAAACAATGTATTATCATACCATTCGGCAAAAACACGGTCCCTACTGATTGCCACATCAATGGCAGCCCCCTAAGCATGCAATCTGTGGTAAGAGACCTGGGTACTTAGGTTAACAACAATCTCACATTCGACCATCATGTGGTGGTAGTGGTCAGAAAAGCCTTTTACTTGGTTCATCTCATAAGTAAAGGGATTGCATCCAAAAAAAAGGAGGTTATTACCCCTAAGCACACAATCTGTGTTGACAGACCTGGGTACTCACTCTGACAAGAATCTCACATTCGACCATCATGTGGCAGCAGTGGTCAGAAAACCCTTTTACTTGGTTCATATCATAAGTAAAGGGATTGCATCCAGAGAAAAGGAGGTTATTACCTCTCTGTACTCCTCTCTCATTACACCTGTAATTGAGTATAACATCCCATTTGGTATGTACCTCTCCAAACACATGCACCAACTGGAAAGGCCACAGAAATACCTCACAAAGAGAATCCATGGCCTCCAACTCCTGTCCTATGTGGACAGGCTCAAATCACTATCACTTTACTCGGTATCACACAGATTGATCAGAGGTGATCTGTGTCTCACCTACAAGGCAATATAGGACCCTTCCATAAGTCTAACTCCTCGCACATTACCTGCTCAATAGGCCTAAATCTAATATGCACATCAACAAAACCTGCTGGAGAGACAGGTTTGTCTCCCAGAGGCTGCCCTGTCTCTGGAATAGGCAAGGAATATACCAACAAGACTTGTTTTAATAAAACACAATGCAAAGCTTTCAAGCAAAAGCTCTTTCTCAATGCATAAAAGGCTGGGTCAATGGTCACATTAAATGCATGCATTGTCCAAAAAACAACAGCAATCAATTAAAAACCTGACACTGAAGATACAACAAACTAAAAAGCTTAACATTTAAACCATTCCCACACAGCATAGATGTATAAAAACAAGACATAAAAAATAAAGATATAAACAACCTGGTTACACTATAAAGCTAAAAAACTGATGTTACAGAAAAAATGTAAACTTGCGAGGGACCTGAATGATTTTAAAAAACAGCAGGTATTTTTTTGGCCCAAGACACAAGCTATAGAGAAAGCTGTATCAACCAATACTGTCTCTACGAATGTTGTAGCCACACCACTTGGTATAAGTAAGCCAGTTATGTCACCTCCTGTTGTACAGCAGCATGGCGAGCTGCTGAGAGGAGCTTCAGCGTCCGCTTCTTCTTCAAACCATACCAAATGTAGCTCAGCTGTTACAGACCTTGATACTTTTATCAGTAATAACGATGTTACTGCAGCTAATGAGTCAGCAGTCACAGTAGTTGTTCAGGAGTGCTTCATGGGTGTACTTTTCAGTATCATAGTCATCACAATACTAATATGTATGTATGTGTGTACTGTTTAGGAATGGTGTGCGAGAATATTATTGCAGTTTCACAGTTTGTCATAGTAATAGTATATATGTATTATTCTGCAGTGCTGCAGGAGTGTCCTGTTAGAGTTTCACAGTCTGTCACAGCACCAATATACACACGTATATATATCTATATACATATATATATATATATATATATATATATATATATATATATATATATATACATATATATATATATATATATATATATATATATATATACATATATATATATATATATATATATATATATATATATATATATATACATACATATATATATATATATATATACATACATACATATATATATATATATATATATACATACATATATATATATATATATATATATATATATATATATATATATACATACACACACACACACACACACACACACACACACACACACACACACACGATGGTTTGACTCAGAAATGCCTGTCCTGTGTTTTTATGTGACAGTTTTTTTATATCTGTTGTTCATTACAAATTGAATCATGTGACCACTTTCTAGCCTCCTTATAATTTCTGGCTATGTGTTGTACATATGCATCCCATGAGTATATGTTTATATGCACCTTTGTGCACTGTGGCATCACTGGCCTGTAGGTGTATTGAGCTGTTAGGACAACTCTGCCTCCATGATAGGCTGTCACACACACTGTGGTGGTCACTGTGATGCCTTCACCTGTGTGTGATCTTAACTGGTATGTCATGTACTCATGTAACATATTTTCCATACTTCCTACATGCCTGTTACAGATCAGGTTTGCTGGTGTTCATTTGTCATGTTTCTTTGATACTTTCTAAAGAATCCCTATAACCATGACCTTTCTGCATGGCAAGATAGCATTGCATGCCATTGCTGGAGATACGTGTGCTGAGTATTCGATTCCACTTGTATGATATAATCACAACACAAAGTGTGTTGTCCTTGGCATGTAACTTTCCCTGCCATGATAGAGTACCAGTTCTCATGTCCATCTCTGTGGTTGGTATTCCTACTTGGCTATTACACAGCCACTTGACACATTTCCTGCAGTTCTAGTACATGGCTTTGTACATAGAGTTTGCTTCTTGACTGCATGGTTGGGGTACTAATCTGGGCATTCTGTGAAAATCTGATCTTTGCTTTTGTGATCCTATATGTCTTTTTGTGGATGCAGTCTGCCTTGCTGCTGAGCGGGTTACACTTGCACTATCAACAGCCTTCTGGATGGTGATATTTGTTGTTCATCATGTACTGCGATGTTGACTTTTCTACTTAGTGCTCTCTGTCACATACCTACCATCAGTCCTACTCTTTTTTTGTGTGACTGTCACACAGTTTTTAGTGTCATGGCACTACTTTGTGCATTGATACATAATCTGTTACTGTGGTGCACAAAGGCTGGTATGTATCCCTACCCTGTTGGTTAACTTCTCTTGATGCTTGTTGTGTAGTCCATATATGTGTTGCTTGAGCACCTCATAGCACTTGTCTTTTTTGTGTCTTGCCTACCTTCGTATGTCCTGTGGTGTGATATCTGTTATGTCTTGTACCCACTCTTTCCTTTCTTCCACTTTCCATGACGTGTCCCAACATTCTTTTCTCCAAAAAGGGGGGGGGGGGACTTTTCACTCCAAAAAAAAATATGTCTCTGACTCTGCCTCTGCCTCTGTCCTTCCTATCACTCTTCCTCCTTTGTGGCCCCCTTTGTTAGCTATAGTTAGTGCTGGCAGTATGGCCGTGTATGCCACTTTGCTGTAATTAATATTTTTATGTAATTTTTTTGCAAATAATATTGGATTCCAGAAATACATATATACAGTACTATTTAATTTTTCTGTTGCATTTTACAACAGAATCCACAATGTAGTATGGATATTCGTAGCATATGGGAGATATTGCTGATGCCCCTTTACCACATATTAGGGACACGTATGTTTGGCTTTGTGTATATGTCAGTATATGTCATGCACATGCCTTGCTAATGGGACCATGTCTACTTGGTATCAAGTTTCAGGTTATATCTGATTTTGCACTGACATTACTGCTTTCCCATTGTAGCTGCATTATACTGAGGTACTATGTCCATGCTGAGATGCATTAGCACATTACCAGGTAGTTGGGTTTTTATACTTCTGGACAGCTACATCATAACCTATAATACTGCAGCATAGATTAGGGCAAGCATGTGTAAAGAAAACAGTTTGTATACTAGGCACTGATTTATATAGACCCATTAAAGGCTCATTTCAGGTACACTGTCTGGTTAAGTGACTTGGTCATGGACAACCAGAGGTTGCAAATGGAGGCTGCAAGAATCAAGCACTGGACTGCTGCAATGTATAGGTATAGCAACCATAGTGTCAACCCCCTGTGCCAATAACCAGGGCCAGCCTTTGGTCAACTGGCGCCCTAGGCAAAAGGTCTCCAAGGCACCCCCCCACACCACCCAGTGCCCTCATCCTGGTCTATCCACACCATTCAGATTACTGGAAAAAGTGCACCTGCTACAGCAGTGCCCTAGGCAACCACCTAATTGGCCTATGCATAATGCCAGCTATGCCAATAACTTACAATGATTAACCAGCAGTGTGAAATGGGTACAGAGCTTGTGTGCAAGGTTCAAAGCTCACTAAGTGATCATTGAATTTTAAACAGAAAAGACTACTTTTGTTTTATTTTATATTGTTTTATTTAATTTTGATTTTTGCTTACCTGGTTTGTCCATCTAGGTTTAGTCAAAAAACCCTTTTTAGCAGAAGTCCAGGGAGAAAAGCTTTGACATATCATACACATGTTTAAGAAGACATTCGGCAGTTTACATGAACAGATATTAAGTAATCTACATTAACAATTACTGATACATTTGTTAATTAGATTACATTCATATGAAATAAAGAAAACTATTACAGTATAAAATATACTTATGCATTTACATGATGTTGATCAGTAAAAAATTGAAAGCACTTTTTCTTTAAGTTTGTCAAATAAATAATAGATCTTGTGATAATTGATTAGAAATTCAAAAAAATGGAAGTGAGGGAAGAATCTTGGTATGACAGAAAATGTTAAAATTGTATTTAAGCTGTGGGATATTAAGCAGGCTCACAGACAATTCTATATGGCTATCATAAGGTTTATATTAGAAATGTGCCACATAAACAACTATGTATATGGCTCGAAGATACTGGTAAATCTATTAGTAAAGACTGGTTGTAGAGCATAGGATTTTGAAAGACGAGAAATGGTTTGATGATATGACAAGCTGAAGGTAAGAGTGACATTTATCTTGGAGATATACAGGAGCAGATCCATTGATTTGATAGGATAAGTTTTAGTTGTATTTTAAATGAGTTTGCATTTCAAATTAATTTCAGTGGCAGTGAGATATGGTTGCATAGTTTAAATGCACTATTGAATATGGAGAGTCACCTACGGTATTAGATGATTCAGTTATAGTGATTAATAATTTTTCTCTAACAAGTACAATTCTGTCAAGGGAGTGGTGTTGTATTAAGTTGTTAAGGGCTGGGCAATTTTCTGTCTTAGAGAGGTCTGAGTATTGTAGTTAGCTGTAGAAAAGCTTGGTGATGTAGTTAAGTCAGTCTAATTCTCTAAGGTCTAGACAGTGGCATGTTCTATTCTTATAGTTCACTGCAAATTTGGCTATTTTATTATAACACTGCTCAAGTTTGGACAGTTGTGAGACTTGATGGTTAGTGAAGATTGGAACAGCATATAGGAGGGATGGCAGTGAGAAAGTAGAGGCTATTCATCTTCTGGCCAGGTCAGTGAGGTAGATTTTTCTGTATAATGTACCTAGTTTTGATTAATTTTTTTGATCGTGTGTGATATGTGAGGGTGAAATTTCAAGTGGTCATCTATGATGACACCCAGTAATTTTGTGTGGTTTACTTGTTTGATAATGGTGCCATTGGCAGAGGCATTAGTGAATAATGTTTTGTTAGAGATTTGTTTTGGGTTAAGAGTAGTAATTCTGTTTTTTTAGGGTTTAGAAGTAGCTATGAATTATTTAACTGTGTTTCAATTGATAAGGATTGTTGTTTTAGGTCTTGGAGTTTAGGTAGAGTTTTGGCAGAGCAGATTAGGGTATTGAACTAGTGCTGAATTTTTTATAGCAGTGTAGAAATCATTGATGAATATGTTGAAAAGTAAGAGACCTAGTATAGATCCTTGTGAACAACACTTACTGGCAAGAAGGTGGAGGAATCATTTTTCTATTTCCCTGTTTGTTCTCTGAGGTTTGAGTATAAGTACGGGATCACTGCAGTGAAAAGTTATAAGGATAAGAGTTTACATAAGAGTTTCTGAGGGCAAACAGTGTGAAAAGCTTCTGATAAGTCTAGAAGAATAGTGGTGACTAGACTTCCAACATTTCTGTGTGTGCTGATGCTATTAACAAATGTCAGCAAGGAAGTAGTTGTGCTGTGATGAGGACAGAAGCTGTGCTGAGTTGAAGACAGATGTTGGTTATATAATAATAATTGAGAAGTTACATATGAAAACATTTTTCTAATATTTTTGATTCAGGAAATAAAATGGCAGTTGGTCTGTAGTTCAAAAGGTCTATATCAATTCTGCCCTTATCAGGTGGAATAATTAAGGATTTTTCCCATACTGTAGATTTTATTGTCAGATGTGGATCAGTTTTATCAGAATTGAGACTGGCTTTGCAATAGCCTCAGCTGCCATTTTAAGATATTCACCAGGTAGATTGTCGGGAATATTTGTAGTAGGCTTTAATTTTTGTAGGCATTTTGATAGTATTTGAGGGAAATATTTGGAAGGAAAAATATTGAAGGAGATAATTTGACTGGTTAGGGACATCAAGAACTAGATTGGTTGTCTAGTTGGTTAATGAAAGCTCTATATAAAGTGAGTAATGAATTGGTTGCCTATGATATCATTTTGTTTCTGTGTGTTTGATGCTGGCTGTGTGGTTTGTCCTAGATTTAACAGTTTATTGAATGAGACCCAGAGTGGTTTGGGACTATTAGTGTGTCTGTGTGGGTTTTCACTGGTTAAGTGATAGGTTTTCTTATCTTTGATGATAAGTTGGTTTGTTATGTATCTTAGTTGTCTATATGATATTAAAGTAGGAGCTGTTTTATGTTTTGTCCAGGCATTCCAGGCTTTGTCTATTTGTTTCACAAATTATTAATTGCTAAGGATAGCTGTGGGTCAGGGCTGGCTTTGAATCTTTTATTCTGAAGGGGTAGCATATTAAGGACACCTAGGAAAATGTTGTTGAACTCAAAGACTGCATTATCTATGGGAAGAGTTTTTAGTGAGTCCCAGTTAAGGAGATGCAGTGTATTAATAAAAGTGCCTTCACGAAAAGTAGCAACTTTTCTTACTAGTCTGTAATGCTGTGTTTTGGGGCTGTTGCTTTGGTGCCTTATGGCAGAGGATGGTAAGTAACTTATCACTTAGGCTGTCTGACAGAATTCCACAGGATGAGATTTTTTTGGGAGAGGATGTTAGGATCCAATCAGGGCTTGGTTGTCTGGCTGTGGCTTTGTTATATCTAGTTGGTGTAGTTACAAGTTGGGTGAACTTGTACAGATGAATATTTTAGGTTGACTTTCTCAGATTGCATGGTTTTCCAATTTATATTAACATCACCCAATATTAGGGTTTCATAAGGGATTTTTGATGAGGCCCATTGGAGATATCTTCCTCTATTTCATCATTATTGCCTGGGGGTATATGATTGCAAGGGTCTTATGAATGTTTAATACATTTCTTATTTGGAGGAAGTTGCAGGTACCAGGGAAATGGAAGATATTTAGGGAGTGAGACAATTTATTCATTTTTTTGTTTCCCAGTGACGACAGTTATCAGTGGCAACTAAGATGTCTGTAATGTGGAGTGCTACCATGCATGTACTTCAGGGAGTTTGTCACTAATTGGTATAGTATAGATGAAGGCTAAGGTGGAATTGTGGGTGAGCTGGTATCGATAAAGCAGCTGCTGGGAATATGCTGTCTAGTGCTTGAATATGCTGAACTGGGCCTGGGTTTAGACAAATGACACCACTATGTTTTATGGTTATGGAAGTGTGACGGTACACATAGAGGCATTTTTGCTTGGGTTGATGTTTAATACTCATTTTGTGAGTAAATGTCTGTCTCTTTTGATAACTGTACTTGAATAACAGGACATCTGAGTACTGATATAGATAGGTTGTGTTTGGGAGATGATATTCAGATGTATTATGCTTAGAGGACATAATATAAGAGTTTTGTTGGAGTTGTGAAAGTAATGGTTGTTGGTAAGATGGTAGGTATGCAAGTAGGAAAGAAGCACTTGTGTATGAGGAATTGTAGGAGAAACAATGTTTCTGAAAAGTACAAAACATAGGGGTTTGAAGGATAGAGAATGTAGTTAACATATGAAGTAGGGAGGGTTTATTTGGGGAAGTAGAAGTAGAAATTTATAATAATAGATAGTGTTGGGTCTGCATGCTTATAGGTAATTTTGAGATGTGTGGTTAGTTAATAAAATAGGCATGGGGAATATAGATGTGAATGGAGATGAGTGTATGTGGTAGGCTGTCTAGTAACAGTGCAGAACAGGTATAGGCAGGGGGTACTAAAGCAAAAATTACTGGCTTAATTGTGTATGGATGCAGTGAATTGTGAGTAGAGAGGTGTAAACTGTATAGTGAGATGAGGGGAAGGCTGATAGCGTAGCTACCACTACCAGCAGTGCACACATACTGTATTACATATAGATCTCACCACTGCTGTAAACAATGTATCATCACGCTCACAAACATCTGCTTTCATTATTTTGGCTACTTGTGCACTTATTTCAAACCTTTCTCAGCTGCCTGCACTTAAAAGAACTCAGAGTAACTTCTGTAAGTCACAATGTATGGTTCTGGTGCTGTTTCCCTGCTTTACAACTAATGCTTACTATGTAGCTTGGCACATTACAATATTTATTTACTTATTTATTTATGGTTCCATTAACTCTACTCAGCCATGACCTGATACAAACTAAAAAATACATATAAAGCTCAAGAGCATGGGCCAGATTTCATAAAGTTTGTGGAATCTGGCACATAATACTGACATCAGCACAAAACTTGTGGATAATTTTGTAATATGTTAATGTGAATGTACTACAAAAAACTCAGACTAGCTCAGTGCTCAGTGGAGTATTGCAGTATCAATGGTGCACCAAAGAAATCTGCAAGTAATCTGTAAGTAATGTGAAATGGTTGTCAAATCACATTGTACCATAACAAAGTTAAGGAAAGATGATCACAATACAAGCATCCTGATAGTTCTGCAAATAATATGTATATATATATTATATATATATATATATATATATATATATATATATATATATATATATATATATATATATATATATATATATATATATATATATATATATATATATATGTATATGTGTATATATATGGGTCCACTTCTTTATTTCAAAATACCACAATCTCAAGTTTCAGAATATCGAGTTCAGAATCTCGAGATCTTGGAATCTCGAAATTAAGAAACCTCGCCCATAAAAGCAGTCAACAGATCACAAAACATGTTTTTGTGGGGGGGGGGGCCTGCACCCCCCCACACCCCACTACTTAAATATATTTTAAAACATCGATCATATGGCCTTCGATCATATGAATTTTGAAGTTTTAAGCTTCAAAATTCTGTAGGGGACCCATAGATAAATATATATATATATATTTCTTCTTCTTTTGGCTTTTCCTAGTTCGGGGTCGCCACAGCAGATCACCTTGTCTGCTCATGATTGGCAGTGGAGTTTTATGGTGTCGAGTTGCCAGCCCGGCACCCAACCTTCCACAGAAGGCACACATGCACACCTAGGGCCAATTTAGAGTGTCCAATCCACCTGCAGCCTGTCTTTTGGATGTAGGAGGAAACCAGAGCACCCCAGAGGAAACCCACACAACCACAGGGAGGACATGCAGACTCCGCACAGAAGGCACCCCAGCCAAGGATCAAACCGGAGAACCTCTTGCTGTGAGGTGGCAATGCTAACCACTGCAGCACCGTGGCCGCCTATATATATATATATGGTGACTTGGACTTATAGATTTTGATGGAATCCATACATTTTCAATTAAAAAAATTAATGGCAAAGGACAATCATGGCCACATTACCATAGCTAACATTTACTAATAATGGGTTCAGAAATTGTGTGGGGAATGCAAGTAATGCTCACACCCAAGGAAAGTGAAAGATAGAACAGTAGATGTGGGGTATGGGAGAAGAACAGGGACACACAAAAGGGATATTAGAATAGAAAAATCTTAGGGAAAGTCAAAAGGGCATGGGCAAGGTTGTTGTTTTTTTCTTTAATTTTTTTGGGTGGGAATAGGTCCCATTTTTTAAGAATAGAAGGAAAGGTAAACATAGGTAAAGAGGAGGAGAAGGTCATTACAGCAGGTAAACCCATAGAACAAATAGCACAACACAAGACAGACAATGGTTGGAAAAAAATGTTAAGGATGGGTAAGTTACACAGGTGGCAAACAGCACAACACAGGCAATGGAAAGTTTGCAAACAGGGTAAGGATGCATACCAGCCATGGAGAAATGCAGAAAGACATGTTGACGTATGCACTTTCACATTGCAACATGTCATAAACTGTGTGGCAGTCATACCTGGATATGTAAGACCAATGGTAGTTGTGTGTTCTAGGGTAATATAGTAGGATTGTAGTATACATTGGATAAAAACACATACCAAATTAGTCAATCTAAAGTGCAGGTATAAGCTAAGCAACATCACAGATGAGCAAATGCAGGTCTAGCAATGCTAGATAACTTCAGCAGATGACAGAATCAAACCTACAACCATTCATGTGAAAGACAAACAATCAAGAACAGTACTAAACAGAAGTGCTGCAGAAAGGCAACAGATGTTGCTACATACACAAGTAGGTGTACATAACCCAAACAAACATGTAATAGAATGTGTACATGTTATACACATATGACATGTCAAAGGAAACACACAGGTGTAGATGTGCCTGTATGACTGTCAGTGGCATAAATGGAACCTGCACAAAAGCAAGTTTGATACATACACACACACACAGACACACACACACACACACACACACACACACACACACACACACACACACACCGATATGTTCAAAAATGTAACTGTACAACAAAAAAAATAAACAAGTAGATTGCAGGTTGTGCACATGGATGTGAAAAAAAACTTCACTGGTAACATACAAGTATAATGAGACCAAGGATGCATTGCAAGCATTAGCCAGCAGCTTGTGTGCAGATATCCTGCATTGTACAATTGAAATAAATGTTCACTGTCAAATTAATATATGGAAATGGTCAGTAGTTTTAACAAAGGCAAATATACCTGCAAAAAATAATAGTGAAATATGAAGATGGGAAGGAGGTGGATAACCTTGACCAACATCAGGGTAAAGTAGACAAGTTAAGTTGACGCAATACAAATCCATGTGCACAGCACACAGGCTGCTGTACAATCAAAACATAAAAGCATTTAACCAAATGGGAAATGTATGCCAAATGGCCAGACTGATTTTTGATGTTCACGGAACTGAACATGTATAAAACATGCATACACAGTAATGTCCAATCATGTCACATCAACATGGATAGGCAAGCAAATGAAGAATTACAACCATATACACATACACTGTCATGCAAATGTTGATTAAAGAAAATTAGGTGTATGTCAACCACCCTGATCATTACTGAGCAGAAGACACTCCTGAGAGCATCATTACAACACATCAGCAGTAACTCAGTAGATGCTCACGTCAAAGGTACATTGTGTGTCAGTATGTATCCAACTATGTGCAGACACCCATATGTTCAGTTAATGTGTACAACTATTTGCGGAAGGTGTAAACTAATGTCAATACATAATGGATGTGTAAATGCTACATACGACAAATGCAGCATAATATACTGTTAAAGAATGTGTTATTGTAACACAATCTATAGATTAATGTTACATTGCTGTTTGATGCAGTCAGATAAGGAGGACTGCACATAGATAGGATATACCTGTATATGATCCCAAATGGCATCAGTATTGTCAACCCATGACCTACAGCACCACATCATGGCAGTGGGACATCATAACAACTGTCATCCAAAACACACATGGAATGCCATGTCTGTCTGGTGCACATACCTGATATGGCAAAACACAATTGCAAGGCATTGCAAGACATATCACATTACTGGTGATGGAATATGGACAGCATATGCTGTCTGTCAGTCACTCCAGTAACACACGTTTACAAGCTACCTCTTGCAGCACTCGCTGCAGCTTATTTGCCACAATGCATGGACAGTTGAATGTGAAAGGAAAGTGTCATGCACACATTGAAACAGAGGTAACTGTCACATGACAATAACATAAACATGACAGATGCATGGTATGCATGCACAAGAGTGCATATATAGTCAAATCAATGAAATGGCAAACTCCATGTTGGCAGAATGACATGAGTGGAGCCCACAGACAATACTAATGGACTGCAGGGACCAGGCTGATGTAGCTCAGACTCCCAAATGACTTCATGAGGAATCACCCTGAATGAATCCTGCATAGCCTCAAAGACGGACCCCATAATGTCCTTCATCTGTGTTCAGACCTCATCGGAAATGTCCTTCTAGATCTCTCTCCCAGTAATCATCTTAATTCTGGTCATACCTCTCAACCTCTTACAGCAAGAAATCTGGACACACCCATGAATAATGGTGAGACAAAGGCCCAAAAATAGGGACAATGTTTTAAATATTGCTCTTACCAACTTAAAAAGTTGATAGAATAACATATGAATTTTCTGAAGGGTATGAAGTCAAAAACTCAAATGGCTGTCATTTTTTTCTGACTTCAGCTTTCAATGATTTGCTAGAAAACCACAATTTTGTGAAAAACTGACCGAGGCAAAAATCTGGACATTCTGTGAAAATCTGTACAGCTTGAGAGGTATGATTCCAGTCATACCATCGTCCCCTCTGGACTGCTGACATGATGGCTTTGGCAGGGGCAGATCTGGGTTCCTCATCATCATCTTTGCCACCGGCATCCTCAGAAGGGTCTGGCAGTAGCCCCGCATGCGCTCGTCACTGTGTTCAGATCAGAGAACATCCACGGGTCCCATGCAATGTAAAGATTAATTGCAAAACAAATAGAAAAGAAAACTGACTGTCTATTATGCAGAACAGACCCACAAATGTCATAGCACTACAGAATATGATTATGATGACAATTTATACAGGGACGGATACACGTCCATTATGGATAGAGTTATCTCATAAATGTGTGGCCCTATATGCCCTATACATAAGCAGGATGTCAGTATTCTTTTATAATAATTCTATAGGCTTAGACACACCCTCCCAGGTCATTAGCTTTGTAAGAATTTATAAATGCTCAGATATAGATTGTACTGTCTGCATGCAGTGATGTATATGAACAGCAATAAAGTGCCATTTGTTAAAATGAGAAAGTGATCTGACAATATTGTGGATAATAGGCAAGCCATATAACAAAGATCTGAGAAAGGCAGCATGATAATTTGCTGAACACACATCAACATAATGAGTACAACAGTAAAACACTGTTATATGTTCAGTCTCCCCAGCTGTTGACATATGAAAATCAAATATATCTTGTACTAACAGTATGCATTATCTACCAAAAAGTATTAGCAATCAGTAGCCTTAAAATCAAAACATTGTGAATATGCTTGTGGAATATGACCTGCTGCATTCAAATGTCTATCTGCACAAGTGTCAGTAAATATAGGCTAGAAATGTATTTCTACAAAAATATCCATGGTGTTGGAGACAGATGCAATACCAATGTTGACATGCAAGGTAAGCTGAATATGGACTGCTGTAATCAAATGTCGATCTGCACAACTATCAGCTAACCTAGCCTAGAAATGTGCTTCTACAAAAACAGCCAAGGTGCTGGAGGCAGATGCAGCATCAATGCTGAATGAAAGTTAAATGCCACACAGTCTGTAAATGGCAGTACAAACACTGGCACAACAGGTATCCATTTACTCTCTGTGAGTAGACAGGCTATGCACAAAAAGCAATCACTAAAAAACACAGCCATACACACAAATGTATCAAAACATTATAAGCAGCACTCAAAGCACTTAAACTTGTATACCAAGCAAGCAGCTCATTATATGTGTGACAGATACACCAACGACCAACCAAACTGTTGGTAGGTTATAGAGTACAGTTCAAAAACTGTCTGCTGAAACAATGGATCACTGCTACATGAAAGGTCAACAATTTTAGATTTCAATCTCAGTTGTAAGCAGAGCTATTATGTGATGATTTCACTTACCTTACTGACACATGATTAGTATTCTTGCATTCTAATCAGTGTACACGCTGTTGTGAAAAATACAGGCCTGTAAATGGGGAAAGATGCATTTAATTTTATAAAACCAGAAAAATAATACACATAACTCTCTCTCCGCTGCTCCGCAGGCCTGGACATTCGCTCAATACACATGGCTTGGTTTCTGGTGCAATCCTCCTCGCATGAAAATAGAATGTACAAATGATGCAATACTCAAATAACAGTGATATACATTTCTCAGCAAAGTTTCAAGGCATTTATTTCTGAAGAATATTCAATAATCAGAATACGCATTTAGCAGTGATACATACTGAACACAAATTGGAGGACATAAGATTCAAACCTACAACCACAATCTACATCCAAACTCTAATCATTAGAGCTACCTGCTTAGCTAATACAACTTCAGTAAAACATTTTTTTTTGAATGCATTGAAAAGATTTCTTTTTATGACATTGTCTGGGTGGGGGATGGTCTACTAATAAGAATCGTGCCTTAGGATTTCAAAGTATAAACACGTGCTTCTCATATAGCTAAACAGTCTGCAAATTTAATTTATGTCACCACTGTGTTCAGAAACATTAACAGTAATTGAGAACATCCATTCCTCAGACAGTGTGACAGTGTCATGTAGCATGCAGCTTCTGTGAACAGAACCATACATGTTGCTGTACATAATGGGTATAGTACGGTATGTGTGAGGAGCGTGATATTCCTTACAAAAGTGCACATCACTAGGAAAATACATACATCTTCCCTGTTCTGCATTTCAGCTGTTAGTCTGTCCATCCCCCAGTCCCACAAAACTTGAGGATGATGTTGTTAACAAATTGAAAGTAATATTTCATGATAAAACAGACCTTCATAGCACTTTGACAAAGTATACAATATTAAACAAAGGGCAGGATTCACGATGGCTTTCATGGAGTCTAAGAGTAGTGTAAGACTCCATGCAGCCATCGCGATCCAGGAACAGCCTGTATGTGCGTGTAAGAGAGCACCTAAAACTGCTGTTACACGGACAGGGCGTGGATATGCTAATTATCTCACTTGCAGCCGAAAGGCATGCAAATGAGGTAATTTCATGATCCAGGAAGTAGAAACCTGCCCGTGTAAGAGCCGTGTTATCTGCAAAAATGTACTCAGTTGATAACTGAGTACCATTCTGCAAATAACACAATGAAGCCTTGTCAGCTCCAAATAAAGGTTGCAAATGTCCTAGGCAGCATGCCAATGGCCAAATATGTGGCCACTGGCAACGTACCCCGATGCAAACATAAAATAAATTTTTTTTTTTTTTCGGCGATCGCCGGTGTTTAAACGTAGTGCAGCACCGCGCAAATGGGCTGCGCTATAAAAAAACAGAAAAATAAAAAAATTAAACCCACAGTGGGTTTCTGCAAAGCATGAATTTACAATGGAAGGGAATAGCAGGCTAAAACAACATGGCCACTGAGTAGGGGTTGCTAAGGGGGGAAGCTGAGTGTAAGACATGTAACTAAGCAATAGTAGGCAATCCTATGTAAATGAGTGGTAGGATAGTGAATCCTACTGTTACATAGGAAATGAGCACATTCCGTGCACTGTAGGAGTAGGATAAGGGGGAGTAACAGAGTAGGAGATAGGTGACATCACAGGAGGGGGGTGTATGAAAGAAATGCAGCTCACTGGAGCACAGTGGCATGTGAAAGATGTCAGTCACACATCATGGAAAGAGGAGTGTCAACAAGTAGGCATGGGAAAGCCAAGAAATGGACGGTGTACACTATGGATAACACCAAAGTTTCTTGCAGGGCGTGCATGCGCACGTGTGCGCGCTGGTAGGCACGAGTAAAAGGGAGTGCGCACGTGTAAGCGTGAGTGTGCGCGTTTAATGCAGAATAAGCATGTAGGAGCCTGTTTAAACACCTGTAAGCTTGTTTACACTGGTGTGCACGCGTTTTAACCCAAATAAGCAGATTCTAGTCCATCTAAGCATGTGTGCGTGTGTGTTAGCCGCAGTGAGCATGTTTTTGCTGGTATGCACATTGCTCCCCCCTGAGGAAACAGAAGGGAAAAAGGAAGCATGGGAAATAGTAGGAAGCTAGCAGGGATTACTGGCAGAGCTAGCAGGTGAAAACAATCAGAAGAAGGCAATTACACAGGCAGAGCAGTAGCCCAGCCCAACACTTAAAACTCTGCAAACAACAGTGCAGAATGTTTCTCTCAAGAGACACTGCAACAGAGGAGTAAGCTATTAGAAGTGAAAACTGAAAAAGCTTCACTCAGACCTAAAATGCTAGGGGCTGCCATAGCTGTTATAAGGAGACATATGCAACTTGCTGTGGGTGGTGACTATGCAAATGCTGCTGGACAACCCACAGTGAGGAGACGGAGAAGAGTGTACAGGCCCAGGGTCACCTACCAGGGGTTACATGAGCTGGAGATAGTGGAGTGCTATAGAGTGGACAGAGACCTCCTGCAGCAAATTGTTGAGCTGTGCAGGCCACGCCTCACACACAGAACCAACAGAGGGGAACCCATCCCAGTGGAAACCAAGGTATGTGTTGGCCTAAGAATACTAGCAACAGGAACCTTCCAGAGACCAACTGGTGATATGATGGGGATATCACAGGCATCAGCATCCAGGGTACTGCACCAGTTCCTGGATGCCATGTCAGCACATGTCGGTGATCATGTATATTTCCCCAATTCCTGTGAGGTATTGGCCAGCAATATGCATCTCTTCCAGCAAATAGCGGAATACCCTGAGGTAGTGGGTGCAATAAACTGCATGCATATATGCATCAAAGCACCAGCTGGTGAGCGGGGTAGGGCCTACATTAACTGCAAGTGTTTCCCCTCCATCAACTGCCAGGTCGTGTGTGATGCCCAGGGCATAATAATGAATGTGTGTTCTGGCTGCCCTGGAAGCTACCATGATTCCCATATCTGGCATTTTACGCAGCTGTACCAGACATTTGCCAATGGGGACATCCCACATGGTCACTTAGTGGGGTATGCTGGCTATGCACTGGAGCCGTGGCTGATGACACCCATCAGAAATGCACACACACCTGAACAAGAACTCCATAATGAGGCACACGCACAAACACGAAATGTAATCGAGCGTGTGTTTGGGCTGCTCAAGTCACAGTTACGGTGCCTGGACACATCTGGTGGAGCCTTGCAGTACTCACCAACTACATGTACCCAAATTGTCATGGTATGTGCTATGCTACATAATATGCTTCTGTGAAAACAGCTGCAGCAGGACTAGCATAGGGCTGGGCCAAACAGCCCCCCACCATTGCCAAGCCAATCACAGGCAGAGCGTGACTCAGAGGAGGAACAACCTGAGCCTGCCCCAGTAGGCAGAAGGAGGCGTGCCCAGTACACCTTGGCCTTGGCAAAGCAGCAATGCATAGCACATACACTGGCTCAGTAGGAACCCTGGAAATGATACCTCTCTCTGACTCACACATATAGTAAAAGGGATGCCTAAGTTGACACAACCTGCTTTCAAACATGTACAGGGAGTGTAGTATGTGCATCCAACATAGACAGCCCTGCAGCACCACCTGAGGCATGATTGCCATGTGTTAAGCAATGTAACACCATGTAGTATATGCAAACTTGATGACCCTGACTAACATCCTACCCTCACCAAGCATGATGCCACAATATGAACACGAGATGATCAATTACAATAATTGGCTTAAGTATTGCTGTTAGTCAAAGGGGATCCAATGCTTGCCAGCCTGGGATGACATGCTGAGCAAGACACGATGCTCCACCTGCTAGGGATGGCGTGCACCTATCAGTCCTGGCCTTTTGGATACTGGCAAAAACTGTTGTCACCCCCACTGTGCCTTGAATAGGTAAGGCTCAAAACACAAACCCACCTCCATAGGTATCACAAGGGATAAGAACCTAGACGTAATTCTACCCAATGCCAGAAGTCTAAACTGCAAGATGCAT
This sequence comes from Protopterus annectens, assembly GCF_019279795.1. NCBI lineage: Eukaryota > Metazoa > Chordata > Ceratodontiformes > Protopteridae > Protopterus > Protopterus annectens. The sequence goes on from NC_056728.1 coordinate 775,240,028, forward strand.
GCAGTCTAAACTCCCCTCAGCATGGAGAATGTTGATATCTGTTCTCTAACAGAAAACTGGGTCAAGGCTCACAAGAGCACCCTAACACTACCAGGTTACACCTCATACCGTGCTTTACAGCCCCAAAACATGGAACAAACTACAAAAGGAGGGTGACTAGCAATAATTGTCAAGGATAACCACACCCCCATGTTGGTACCACAACAAGAAGCAGCATGGACTATCCATGGTCAAGTAACAGTGGCTAAAACTGCCTCCCAGTTTGTAGCCTGCTACAGACTACCCTCCTAACACCAGGAACTGCACTTGGCCTATGTTGGAACACATGAAAATATCAAGCTCTCCAAACAACATTATATTGGGTGACTGAAAATACTCAAACATAGACTGGGAGCATTATTCTAGCTCCAACACCCTAGGCCAAAGGTTCCTAGAATCCATAAACCAACATGCTCAGGAACAACTTACCACTCCCACAAGAGGGATAAGCATACTGGATGTGATAATCAGCAACATGGGTACTCTATGGCCAGATGAGAAGTGTATCCCTCACTGGTAAGATCAGACCATAGAGTAATCACACTGGATATTCACATCCTGACCACAGTCCCTGGCCAGAAAACCACAGTGAAAAACATGTGTAAAGCAAATGTTACACTCCTCCAAACTGATGTGGAATCCATTAAAGGCCCTGTGCCTGTGGAAAATATGGGCCACACCTCAGAACCCTTTATAAATGCACTCTATGAACACTTTCAGGAATGCATGGATTATGCAATCCCAAATAAAACCAAGACCCAATTCTATACATGCAGGCATCTGGCATGGTGGACCCCAGCCATTACCAAACCATGCAAGAGAATGAGGAAGCTACTACATGATAGAGCAAACCCAAAAAGGGAAGTAATCTCTGATCAGTATTATGGCAATAAAATATGGCCACTCATAAAATCCACTAAGGCCAGCTACAACATGTTGAATCTGTGAATCTTGAGGCAATGTTACACCTGCCCCATGTACACAGACAACCCCCTCCTCCCCCCAAGAAATACAAATATATGTAAGAGATGCAGCCATTTATCCAAATTGGAGGCTGAGCTCTCTCAACTCAGTACTGTCAAAACTAGTCAGGAGGAGAAGGTAACCACACACACCACAAACCCAGTCTCACATAGACCTATCACAACTGCAAACCAAAAACATAAACACACAAAAACATTCCCGGAGGCTGTAATTAAAACTCCACCAAATCAACAGAGGCCTCCAAAGCAGACGCCCAAGCAACCACTACCTCCAAACATAGCACATGCAACACATAGTACACAAAGTCAGTGTGCCAAACAGTCACAGCCCTTAAAGACAAACAACATGCCTGATACACTTGTAATAGGTGACTCCATAGTCAGACACACTGATGTCCCGCTCACCAGACTGAACAAGGAAAAGGGTACAGTAAGCTGCCTGTAGGCTGCTACAATCCGCCACATAACACAAGCATGCAGGTCACTCCAAAGCAAGTACAAATATGACTCAGTCATTGTCCATGTTGGTGTGAATGACCTGAGACGTACCTCCCTGGACTACATGAAAAGAGACATAGAGGAGCTCTCCAATTATGTAGCCCAGGCCGGTATGACTCTGACCATGAGCAGCATCCTACCCTCACCAAGAATAATGCCACAATACAAACACAGAATGATCAGCTTTAACAATTGGCTCAATTACTGGTGTCATTCCAAGGGGATCCAATGTCTGTCTGCTTGGGATGACATGCTTGACAAGCCACGCTGCTTTGCCAAGGATGGCTTGCACCTGTCATCCCTGGGCATCTGGATATTGGCTAAGGCTCTTGCCACCTCCATAGTGCCTTTTGTAGGCAAGGCTGAAAAGACAAACCCACCTCCCTAGAAAACATAAGTGGAAAAAACATAAGGGTAATGCTGCTCAATGCCAGAAGTCTAAACCTCAAGATGCACACTCTCGAGGCCCTCCCCAGTATGGAGAACATCGATGTCTGTGCAGTGACTGAAACCTGCATCAAGGCTCCTGAGAGCACACCAGCACTACCAGGTTATGCCTCATATCATGCTTTTCGACCCCAAAACCTGGACCAAACCACAAAATGAGGGGGAGTATCCATATTCAGCAAAGATACCCACACCTCCAGGTTACTGACAATGCACAAAGCATTGGAGACCATCCATGTGCAACTAACCATAGGAAAAACTGCTGTACAGTTTGTAGCATGCTACAGACCACCCTCTCAAACCCAGGAACCCCACTCAGCCTTCCTGAAGACACTGGAGAGTATGAATGTCTCTCCAAATACCAAACAAGGTACTCACAAATTACCACATAGGTGGTAATCCATTACGTACGGAAGAAGTAATCAGGGACCTAGGGACACAAGTGGACAGTAACCTCTAATGTGGCACTCACATTGCCAACGTGGCTAGGAAAACCTTCTATATTGGCCACCTTATCATGAAAGGATTCACATCTACATCAAGAGAGGTCATTGTGCCCCTATACTCTTCTCTTATCAGGCCCATAATTAAGTGCAATGCCCCATTTGGGATGTACCTTACCCGACATCTGCAGCAGTTAGAAAGACCTCAAAAGTACCTCACCAAGAGGATAAAGGGTCTCAAACATTTGTCATATGCTGCCTGGCTGTAGACACCCCAGCTGTATGCAGTCACATATTGCCTACTCAGAGGCGATGTATGCCCGATGTACAAGGCCATGTCCAATACAGAATTAATGGACATGCTCCACCTCAGACAATCCAAATCCATCAGAACCTCGAGAGCGAGAGATGTCAACCTCAACACATAAATAAATACGATGTGCTGGAGGGACAGATTCATAACCCAGAGGCTCCCTACACTCTGAAACAGAATCCCAGTCCATGTCAGGCAAAGCCCCTCACTGACTCTCTTCAACAGGAATCTTGCCAAGTAGATGGGAGATCATAGATTTACACTGGGGGTCATCACTGTGTCACGTCTAGACAGAGGCACAGTAAAGTAAACACTAAATGGGCATAATATTCACATAGCAAGGGGTGGCAAAAGCTACACACACTCTGGCTAGGCTTATAAATGCCCTAGGGAAGATAGCCTAGTATGAACCTATGAACCTATGAAAATACAAATTGTACAGGACACTAAGGATAATCACAAGACTTTCTTAACTGATGGTAGGAACCTTTTTGGGAATTCACAGATATGCTCTGAATTACTCAAATATTACAAACAATACACCAAACCCACACACATTGCCAACATCCAACCTGACAGGTTCAGTGCAAACTCCACCCCCACCAAAATGCCAAATATCTATCCCAGCAGAGTGCTGGCCCCCTGACATTGCAGATGCTGAGGTAACAGCCAGCATCTTCAAAGCAAAACACACAGCATCAATGGTGCGAGATGGTGTCCTGGGCTGTGTCAACATGAACTCCAAGAAGAATGGAATGCCAAATAACACTACTGCTCAATTTCAGCCTTACCACAGGATATGTACCCAAAGAGCAGTGTACAGCAACAGTGGTCCCTCTCCACAAAGGTGGTGCCTGAATGGATACTGCAAACTATGACCCCAGAATCCTGACAAGCTTGGTCTGCAAAGCTATGGAAAGGATCATCATGGACCTCAGAAATAAAGATATTGGGGACCTACAGACACTGGACCCTACCCAGCGTGGCTTTCTTAAGGGCAGATCCTGCCCCTTAAACATGTTTGACTCATTTGAAACAGTCCTCAAGGCCACTGATGAGGGGAATGTGGTCCGCACAGCCTATCTGGACCTTGCAAAAGCCTTCCATACAATACCCCACGTGTTCATTATAGATAAGCTCACCAGCTTAAATATAAACCCCTATGTCAGTAGATGGGTTGCAAACCAGCCCAAGGACTGACATGGTCAGAAATGCTGCAGCCATGTCAGACTACAAACTAGCTACAACTGGCATCCCACAAGGCTCGGTCCTGGGACCTCCCTTGTTTGGTATATATTTCCCATAGGTACAGGCCAACATGGAAGGACTGTGTCTGAACAAGTTTGCAGGGGACTACAAACTGGGCACCATATCTGACCCTCCAGCTGACACAAGCATCCTACAAAAGGGCCACATAGAAACAGACAACTGGTGCCAGAGCCATGTCATCACGCTAATTGCAGAAAAGTGTATAGTCATCCACTGTGGATAAACAGTAAGTGCCCACCAATTACCACATAGGTGTTAACCCATTAAGTACTTTAGAAGTAATAAGAGACCTGGGGATACAAGTTGATAGATATCTTGCATTTGACAACCATGTGGCTGTAGTGGTTACAGAAACATACCATATACCCACCTAATCATGAAGGTAGTCAGATCTAGATCAGGGGAGGTCATTGTGAATCTTCAGTCATCCTTCATCAGCCTCACAATTGAGTACAATAGCCCCTGTGGGATGTACCTCAGCAGACACCTCCATCAACTGGAAAGACCCCAAACGTACCTCACCAGGAGGATCAAAGAGCTTGAACAGAAGCCATGTGTTGCCTGATTAAACAAAATGCAGCTCCACACAGTGCCATACTGCCTGCCCAGAGGCAATCTGTGCCTGATGTATAAAGCCATGTCCAAGCTGGAATCAATGAACATGCTGCACCTTGTAAAATCTGAATGCCAGTGAGCTATGCACATGAGAGACCTGAAACCCAGCACTGACATACATAGGACATGCTGTAGTGATTGATCCATAACCTAGAAGCTCCCTACACTCTTGAGTAAACTTCCAGTACAGGTTAGCCAGAGAGTCCCTCATTGACTCTCCTCAAGAGGAATCTTGATGAGTGGATGGGAGATGGTAGGTTTACCCTGGGTATCACTGTTATGTCACGGGTAGACAGAGGCACAGTATACTAACCTTGAAATATGTCATGGCAAAATCCAGTTACAATGTGTGTTGAAGGACAAACACACTCTCTGACTAGCATTAGAAATGGCCTAGGGCACATAGCTAGTGTTTGTCAATGTCCACCCAAGTTGCGGAATACACTACCAATGTTGGACAAGCCTGGTTTAAGTAGTCCATATCTGAACAAAATGCAACATGGTCATATGTGCACAACTGGCCCTTAACCAGTCTGGTGTGCTCACTATGAATATTTAAAGCAGTGATAGGACTGAAACCCAGGATACTGTCCACCACAGTGAAAGTACTGAACCAGTACACTATACGATATTACAGTGTTTGGTCAGTATGAAAGGATGTTGACAACTGTATGCAAACTATGCCATGGAAACCCTGCAGGCACAGTATAATCCCTGTTGGGTTCAGACACAAAGCAGTTGGGCAGTAAGTACACAACATGACTCCCAACACACAACTATAAATGTGAAATTTTGTTGAAGTTCACACAACCACAAATGTGGTGGACTGCAGATTTCAACATATGGAAAGCTCACACTGGGCATGCTCGCACACTTTGATAAATGAGACATATGTCAGGCAACAAGCCATGGAAAGCCTGAACTGGGCATGCTCACACACTTAGGCCATGTCTCAGTTTAGCAGTTGGCCACACATATCTGGTATTTGTATGTGTTAATCCAGGAACCTCCCACAATACAGCAATCTGCCCAGTGCACACAGTTAAATGACTACAGAGACATAAGTTAAATAGTGGATCCCTCTCATATTCAAACATCTTCCACAGATACACAAGTTGTTCATAGAAACAGGGAAAGCTATGGCAATAAAAACCTGCAAACAGTTTATCAGCAACAAATATTGTGCATCTGAAAATTAAACATATGGATGTAGAGGTCAATACTAGGCTGTTTGCCCTAGTGAATACAAGCTTAGCCAGAGTGTGCTTGGCGTCTGCCTCCCCAGTACAGTAGGCTACTGTGCCTCTGTAAAGTAGGTCACAGAAGGCACCGTTTAAGGCTAGTATGCTGTGCCTCCATCAAGCAGGGACACAGTGGAGATCCCAGGGGTTGAATTTGCAATGTCACATCCATGTGGCTGGTGTTTGCTGGAAGAGGGTTGGCGAGGACTTATAACAGTAATTGGGTGTCAATTACAGACTGAGGGGAGCCTTATCTGCAGTGTCTGGACAATTTCACTGTCAACACTTTGACATGATGATTTTGAGGGATTGAAGTGTCATGCCAATACTGTTCAGAGACGTCCTCCCTCTGTGGGATATTGCTCTGTAATGTATTAGCTCCCTCCTTCTGTTGTACAGCTTATATATGGCTGGTGTACACCAGACAGGTCTCCTGTTGTGGAGGAGTCTTGGGTTTATTTGGGATAGCATGATCAATGCAAACCTTCCAGATGCTCATAGAATGCAATTGTCAAGGATTATACAGAGTGGCCTGTATAATCCCCCAGCATGGGTCCTTTGAAGTCTTCCACCCCAGTCTTCACAAGTGCAAAGTCTGCTTTTGATAAATACTTTGTTTGCAGTGACTTCCTTGCCTGGGGGTGGGGATGGGATATGGATGTCCAGGGAAAGTTGGGTATTGTCAGATATTAACAATGGTGGTCTACCTCTGGTGTGGAACATAGAGTCCCCATGTTGCAGATGGTCAGGTCCAATATGTATTCCCCCTTGTGGCTGTGGTGAGTGGTTCTGCCATAGCACATGGATTCACAAATTGTAGTGGCTGTAGGGTGATGTTGTTGAGGCCTGAGTAGTTCCCCCACACAATATACCTGTACCTGAAGTTAACCACTGTAATGGTGTATGTGAAAACCTTTATATCCTACACTGTTCCCAGGGAAGCAAAGTGTGTTTCCTGGATATGGAAGGGATGGTCTGAACTGGTTGTGTTGTGTGTTACAGGTCCTGTGGTCTTGAAGCATGGTATAAAATATAACCTGGCAGTGCTGATGTGCATATCTGACCCTGAAGTAAGCAGCTGTTAATGCATATATATGCTATCCCCCTAACTGACAGATAGTAATAGATGTACATACCTCTTTATAAATAATGATGTCAGCACCCTATAAATACTGTAGGAGAAAAAAGGTACCCAGTAATTTAAACAGCGCGCTCTGCTATTGCATCTCTCTCTCAAGTGTCATAACATAGTTAGGTAGGAGTTTGAATCCTGCCAATGCTGAGTGTGTTTGGATGAGAGGGGCTAGTCTGTGTGAAAGAAATGTCCCTTTTGGCAATTAGAAGAACACACTACATGATGCACATTCCTCTTGCTAAATACTGATGATGTCAGCACCCTATAAGTATAGCAGGAGAAAGGAAATCTCCCACTAATGTGAATAGCACGCTCCACTAATGTGTCTCTCTCAAGTGTCATAACATTGTTAGATAGGGGTTTGAATCCTGCAAATGCTCAGTGTGTATTTGGGTGAGGGGGGTTAGTGTGTATGCAAGTCTGTGTGAAAGAAATGTCCCTTTTGGTAATTAGAAGAACACACTACATGATGCACATTCCTCTTTCTAAACACTGATGATGTCAGCACCCTATAAGTATAGCAGGAGAAGAGAAACCTCCCAGTAATGTGAATAGCGCACTCCGCTAATGCGTCTCTCTCAAGTGTCATGATATAGTTAGATAGGGGTTGGAATCCTGCAATGCTCAGTGTGTGCTTGGGTGAGGGGGGTTAGTGTGTGTGAAATAAATGTCCCTTTTGGCAATTAGAAGAACACACTACATGATGCACATTCCTCTTTCTAAACACTGATGATGTCAGCACCCTATAAGTATAGCAGGAGAAGAGAAACCTCACACTAATGCAAATAGTGTACTATGCTAATGTGTCTCTCTCAAGTGTCATAACATAGTTAGGTAGGGGTTTGAATTCTACAAATGCCATGTGTGTTTTTGTCACACAGTTTGTCCATGTGTGTGGGGTGTTGCTCTTAATATTGTATGACATAAATTATATCAGTAATGTCAATGCACACATGAGGTATGTGTGTGCCACATAGACATATGTACCTGTGACCTTAAATAGTTCCCATGCCTGAAACCTGCCTCATGTGAATACATGGAATTTGCATTACACAACTATTTGACTGTGGTTTTCTGTGCAGGGGCTGCGTTTGGTATATGAATATACAGTGAGAGTAGTCTATGGTGTCATCTTACCAGCGAGGGATACACTTCTGGTCCGGAGCATATAGTCCACATGTTGGTGATGAACAGGTCCTGTATGTTTCCCCCTCTTGTGGGAGTGGTAACAACTTGTTCCATAGCATTTGAGTGTATAAATGCTAGGAATCTTTGAGTTAGGGTGTTGGAGCTAGAGTAATGCTACCAGTCTATGTTTGGGTAGTTGCAGTCCACCAATATAATGGTGTTTGTTGAGACCTTCATATTTCCAGTGTTCTCAGGAAGGCCAAGTGGGGTTTCTGGGTTTGGGAGGGTGGTGTGTGCCAGGCTATGAACTGGAAGGAAGTTTTACCCACTGTTAGTTGCACATGGAAAGTCTCTGATGCTTCGTGCTGTGCCACCAACCTGAAGGTGTGTGTATCTTTGATGAATATTGATACTCCCCCTCCTGTTCTGGTTTGGTGCAAGTTTTGGGGCCGACAAGCATGGTATGAGGTATAACCTGGCAGTGCTGGTGTGCTCTTGGGAGCCTTGAACCAGGATTCTGTTACTGCACAGATATTGATGTTCTCCATGCTAAGGACAGTTTCCAGTGCATGCATCTTGAGGTTTACACTGCTGGCGTTGAGTAGCATTACTATTAGTTTCCTATCCCTTGTGATACCTATGGAGGTGGTTTTGTCTTTTGAGCCTTGCCTAAAAAAGGCACTATGGGGGTAGCAAGAGCCTTTGCCAATATCCGAAAGCCCAGGGGTGACAGGTGCAAGCTGTCCCTAGCAAAGCATCATGGCTTGTCGAGCATGTCATCCCAGGCTGACAGGCATTGGATCCCCTTTGAATGACACCAAAACGTAAGCCAATTGTTGAAATTGATCATCTTGTCTTCATATTGTGGCATCATTCATGGTGAGGGTAAGATGCTACTCAAGGTCAGGGTCACAACAGCCTGGGCCACATGCTCAGAGAGCTCCTTTATGTCTCTTATCATGTAGTCCAGGGAGGTACATCTCAGGTCATTCACACTGGCATGGACAATGACTGAGTCATATTTGTACATGTCTTGGAGTGACCTGTGTGCTTGTGTTATGTGACGGATCCTAGTGCCCGACAGGCATCTCACCATGACCTTCTCCTTGTTCAGCCTGGTGAGTGGGACGTCAGTGTGCCTGATGATAGAGGCACCTATTACAAGTGTATCAGGTGTGTTGTTTAGCCTTAAGGGCTGTGACTGTTCGGCACACTGGCTTTGTGAGCTATGTGTTGCACGTGTTCTGTTCTGGGGTAGCAGTTGCTTGTGTGTCTGCTTTGGAGGTGTCTGCTGCTTAGGCAGATTTTTATTTAGAAACTCCGAGTATGTTTTCGTGTGTTTATGTGTTTGGATTGCTGTCGTGGTAGGTCTATGTGAGACTGGAATTGTAGTGATTGTGGTTTCCTTCTCCACCTGACAGGTTTCGCCAGTACTGAGTTGAGAGAGCTTAGCCTCCAGTTTGGCTATATGGTTGCATCTCTCACATGTGTTGGAATTTGTTGGGAGGAGGAGAGGGTTGTCTGTGTACATGAGGCAGTTGTAACATTGCCTCAAGATTCCCAGATTCACCAGCTGGACTGGAGAGAAGATTGACAACTGACCTTTGGACATGCTAGAATAGTATTGGGAATTCCTTTATAATTGACAACAAAAAGGGCCAATGGGGAACAAGGTACTCAAGGGGAGTTTGTGAGGGTGTAGTGCTTTTAATTTGTTAGTGCTGGCATATATAAATGCTTTAGTGAGCAAGTGCCAGGTAACTCAAATGCAATGTGTTACAGGTAACTTAAATGCAGAAATGACAAACAGTAACTTTCTTTCAAGTGAAACAAGGAAATAAGTACAGTAAGCAATGCAGATGTCACTAGGGATCCACAGAGACACTGTAAAGCTGTGTTTCATGTGGAATTAGTGTTTCTGGGAAATAACAAGCAAACAAGCATACAAATAAAGCTACATTCAGCAGGCCTGGATCTAGTCTATGCTATAGCAAACAAGGTGTACCAATTTCAGTAAGAAACAGTCCAAATATGGAGGCACTATAAGCCTTTAGCCAGAAATTCCCATCTCAAATGGGCAGAGTCCAGCCTCTCCTCCCACAAGAGTGCATGCCATGGCTGCTGTGAGGGGATGCATGTGCCACTGATACCACATTACCCTGGTCAATGCCCACTGTATGCTGTCCATCACCTAGGGACATTGGTGACAATGGATGTATTGGCAGGATGACTGTGCACATTGATGGGGTTGACTGCTGTGTACTGTCGATTGGCTGACCAACAACAGACCCTGGCACACCTCCCTGTGCCATTACACAGGTATCATCATTATCACTATCCCCAGCAGTGGATTCAGGTTCCCTGCTGCACACCACCAGAGCAACACCAGAACCTGTGTGAGGAAGACAGGAAACACAGTTTACAATGTGTACACAATGTTACCACAGATGCACACGGCCACATGCACACATGCACACCTGCACACATGCACACATGGGCACATGGGCACATGCACACATGCACACATGGGCACATACACACATGGGCACATGGGCACATGCACACATGCACACATGCACACTCCTCAGTACATGAGATACAAACACACAGATACAAACACACCTGCAATCAAACACATAGCAATACTGTTTGAGGGTATTATTACTATTATTATCATTAGTATTAAAAGTATTGTTATTACACACTCACCAGCATGGATTGGCTGCCTTGCTGTTACACCAGAGGGACCTGCACAAATAAGACATTTATTGTCAGTGGGCACAACTGTGCCATTGATACTGTGAGTATGATACAGTTCAGTAGTACAACAGTTGGCTTTCACAGGTTTACTGCTGATATTGAGAATATCACTCTTGCACAATAATTACCAGGATAACAGCTACAAACACAGTACACACCTCACACATGCATAAACTACCAGTGTAGAGAACAGTCAACTATAGATATGGCATGTTACCTGCACGCTCCAAGTCCACATGCTGGGTGGCTCCAGCCTCCATCATTACACATGTCTGCGGATGTTGTTGTTGTTGGACTGGAGCCACAACACTTAGGAGGAGCACCTCCAGTCTGGTGAGGCAGGGTGTATAGCTGCCCCACCACCTGTGGCAAGCTGTTACCTGTGGATATCAGACGCACGCTGACAGACATTTCTAATTAAATCACTGCAGTGATGGCGTACCTGCTCATATGTCCGGTTATGCATGCCTATGTCATTTACCCGAAGGACAAGGTCTTGCCACAGTGCAGCCCTCTCCTGCTGGTTCTGGCTGGTGCGGGAAAAGAGTGTGGCAAAATCCCATACCAGGCTATGGTGTATCTCCTCTTCCTCTGCAGCAGAGTACATGGGGTTGCGCTGGTGCACCATCGCCCTGGAAGGGAAAGAAAAATATGTGAGCAAGTGATATGGCACACATAATACTCTACTGTAGTGATATCACTGAACTGCCATATATAGCATCTGTCTGTCTACTGGGGGATACACATGTAAATGACCACATATCAGTGCTCAGCCAACAACTGTGTGACAGTGCCTGGCACACTCCATACAACAAACTAGTATACTCCAGCAGTCGGCACACTGTTTGAGGTCCAATGCACAACCTCACACTGGGGGTTTGTATCAAGGTAATGGATGGGGAACATTGTCAACCCATGCAATGCATGCAACACACAGTGAAAATTTAACTGGTAATGCACCCTAGTCTTTGTTGCCATACCCCTACCTACACCGCAGTCACATACAGGGAAACACAGCACAACATATGGCAATGTAGTATGTTTGTATCCTAATACCTGACACATCCTTCTCTGGCCTCACACCAAGGGCACACGCTACCATGACAGACACAAAGTCATGCTGAGCAATCACACCATTACAGACCTTGCACACAGTCAGTGGCACACTCATTCTACCTCACATAGTTGGTATTGCAATGAGTACATGTGTGTGTGCATTGTGTCATAGGTAGGTAGTATGCTATTGGCCCTGGGCCTACAGCAGCATACTGTTATGCTACCCTGCCCCTTGGGACACATGTAATGTGATTGTACTTGCTCCTGTCAAACAGTTACACAGGGTGACTCATATGGCATATTACCTATCTGCATAACATTCAACAGGGGTATGTCTGACATCTACTAATGAGGAGCCTTGCTTTTTAATGCTGGGTGGTTTACTCCAGGGTATGGCTTATTTGTGGGTAGGAACCTGTACCTCCACCATGTGCTCTTTACTGTGGTGCCAAGGATGACAGACATAGGTCATTTAGGCTGGGGATATTGTGAGGTGTTACCATGGTTGTTGGGCAACTGTTATGGGTGTGACTTAACTATGTATATCCAGCAGTGGTAACCTCTGTGTAGGTAGTATGAAAGGTACTCTATCTGTGGTTTTGTCAGTCAGTCACTCTGCATATGTAATGTGTTTGAGGGCATTATCACTGTTTGTTAGGTATGACTGTGTCCTTCTCCCTTTCTGTAGATGTCATGGGAGGTACATACCATGTAGGACATTGTGAGGTGTAGAGGGGTGCAGTGACCTACATTTCCCTAGCTGACACACCATTTGTGCTGATACGTACCATGTACAGGTATTACAAGACTAGTGTGCCACTGTGAATATCAAAGGGGATGCTATTGTACACTTGTTTCCCATGTTCCCTCCTGACACATCCAGTAGTAGGCAGGCAACCACCTATGTGGTGGTTAGTGGTGTAAGTGTTTTGGAATGGGGTATGGTACTCCAGTATCCACACTAGTGTTCAGTCCATGCCTTTGTCACCAGGCACCTGTTGCAATACATCTGCACACATGTGCCTCTCTCAGTATATATATATATATATATATATATATATATATATATATATATATATATATAGAGAGAGAGAGAGAGAGAGAGAGGAGAGAGAGAGAGAGATATTCATATACATACATATCTCTAGACATTCATATCTGTCTGTATATGTGTATGTATCTATATATATCTATATATGTATGTGTCTATTACATATATATGTATATACATATTCTATCTATCTATATATGTCTATCTATTTATACATCCCTCTCTATCTATGTATACATATATGCATATTATATATATATATATATATATATATATATATATATATATATATATATATATATATATATATATATATATATATATATATATATATATATATATATATATATGTATATATATACCTTTTATTTACACATACGAATACACACACTAACATACTAAACATCCATTACTGTACAACCTACATTGTACGTTGCACTACAACCTACATTGATATGTGCACATAACAACCTTCAAATACATATGTATGTCCAGCCTTCACTAACAGTTGCAGTATGTCCCCTGCCCTATGCACATCTTCATATATATATAGATACAGACTGCTAACACATATGGAGGGTTCACAGTATGTAGACTATTAGATTATTACTTTACATTACCTTTGTTTGTCACTGCTGTTTGTGATGGCTTGCTGCTTGGTGGCCTGCTGCTGGTTAGCTTGCTGGTTTTTATTGTTTTTTTTTTTTGGTGCCCCTCTCTGTGTCTCTTTGTCTCTTTGTCTCTTTGTCTCTCTCTCTCTCTGTCTCTCCCTCCGGATGTTGCAATGAAAGTATTGCATGTGTGGTCTGGGAGTACAGGCTGCTTTTGTAGGTATATGCACATGTGCATGTGATGGCCTCTGCACCAATTGTTAGCCAGCATTTACTAATTGCATGCAGCCTGCTGTGTGGTAATTGCAGTTCTCACTGTGATTTCAGGACAGTGCTATAAAATGTTAGGTTAGGAAGGCGTAGCCTTTTCAGATTTTCAAGGTGGGGACCATGCTGGTATGCTGTGGACACTGTTCTGTGAGTGTAAAGGTTGGTATGTCTCTCATATTTCAGGCTGTGTTGTAGGCACTGAAATGCATGTTGTACTGAAACCTGACTATTGCTTCCTCCAGTTTATTCTTCTCAGTGTGTATGTTAACTGACACCTAATAATACTAATGCTGTTTAAATGGGAGTATGTGCTTTCCTGTGGGACTTGTGGAGTAACTGGTATACAGCAGTGGCTCTTGCAATTTGTTGCTATGGCTTCACTATTTGGCCTTTGCATTCACTCCTTGAATGCCTGCTAGGTGTCTTTACTGCAATGTGTTGCTATGGCTTTCCTATTTTCCATTTACATTCACTCCTTGTAATGCTTGCTATATTTCTTTCAGCAGCAATTCCTTATATGTTTGTTGTGGTTTGGTGGTACTGCATGCAGTCTGGTCTGGCCAAGGTGTGGGGCTTGACACCTACAAGGGTATTTTATTTTGCTGCTGAGCAGTAGTGGGGCCTTGTACTTTGTACTAACATTTATGGATAGCAGGCACATGCAGCGCTTGTAAACTGCTATACTGTCCTTATTTTATTAGTTGGCTACATCCTTTGATATTTGTGGGTTGTACACCTACATGCGGGTGTGCTTGTGGAAGCTACTCTACAGCTATTCACAGAGTGTGTGACAGCAGACAGAATGATATGCCTGTGAGTTTGTGACACTTGCAGGCCTCAGATACTCTCAGGTGTATCTTTTATCAGCCTCAGGGAATGGTACATATCAGTGGGATACACCCGTGATATATTTCAGATATTCTGCAGTTGTGACTGTGGAGTATTTTGAGCATATGTATTACTACACCATTTCTGAAATGCAAGTAGTGCATACTTTCAGTAATTGACAGTTACCATTACGTGGGATAAAACACCTTTCTGCCTACTGTTAGTACATTTCACAGGGAGTCAGTGGGGCAATTAACATTTGTTTTCAAATCAGGGACATCCCTGTAAATCAGTCACAGTTGCGAGGTCTGGCCTCTTACCTATATGGCAGTGTTTATCCTGCTCTGATAGTGTGTGTGGTTTGCAAGGTGCTACCGTCACATTATTACCTACTAGCTACCGACTAGCATGGCTGCTTCTCTTCTCACACTAATGTTATACAAATCCACAAGAATTGCCAGTAAAGATACAAGAAAAGCTTTGTGTAATTGCCTTCCTATATTCCCTTTACATTCAGTCCTACTATTTCATGATATATTGCTTTCAGCACAAAGTTCTTGCATATCAGTCATGGCTTAGTGGTAAGTCATGCAGACTAGTGTTTCCAAGGTCCTGGCTTCGAGACTTAGAGAGGAATTTTATTTTGCTGCTGAGTAGACTACAGGCCTTGTCATTCAGAGTGACTAAGGCACTTTTAAGCAGTTGTAAGCGGGTTAGCGCTGGTTTGCATGGTGCTCACGCATGTGCACTGTCACTTAGCTTTCAAGCACACAGCTAGCACACAAGCGCATACCCGCTTACTACTGCTTAAAAGTGCTTATTCTCGCGCGCACCCGCGCTAATTTCTTTGAAAGAAAAGAAAATGGGGAGATAGGAAAGTGGTGAAAAAGGAGGCACAAAGAGGGTAGGACAGTAGGAAAACAAGCTCGGGATTTGCAGGAAGGACGTAGGAAAGGCCCATAGCTGCCCATTTCATTATCAGCAATAGCTGTGCATATGTGTGTAATTTGGTGTGAAATTTGAAACCTTCCACCCCTGAGAGAGGGGTGAGGACAACAAAATATGTTGTACAGCCAATTGTAATTACCTGTTCACATGTCCAGCAGACATGTCTGCGAAATGGGCAGCTATGTATGGGGCGTAATTTTTTTGCAGGAACAGAGTGCCCTTTTTTTATTTTTTTTTCAGATGAGAGTGGAATGTGAGGTACAGGAAGTAGGTATATTTGGCGAGGTAGGTAGGGGAGGTTAACAGACAAGACAAACAAGACGCATACAGGGGTGGAGTATGACACATGTGGGGGGTAAACACAATTGATGGGGACGGATGTTTGGATATCTCGAGCCCATGAGCCCACAGATGGCAACAGTGGAACTGAGATCCCCACCCATGGGCAGTTGCAACTGCGCCTTCACAGCCCAGGATGGGGCTGTGCTGGGGGCTGTGTAGGACGGGCAGCAGGCACACCCATGAGTTGCACCACCTGTGCCTCAAGCTGGCGTAGGGGTTCAAGCACAGAATGCCTGATCTCGCTACGCACCACAGACCAAACACTTTGGAGGGTGAGTGGACGGTCTCCTCCGGCCACGCTTGCAGAGGGGGGACGAGCCCCATCCCCTGCAGTGCTTCCACCTGAAGGTGGCACAGGGCCACCGGAGGAGGTTCCGGCCTGGACACTAGTGCCAGGTGCACTCGCCAGCTGAGGTGGGAGAGGTGGGTCCGCTGGAACCCGCCTTCCCTGTTGTCCTATGTTTAGCAATATTTTATGACATTTTGGGTTAGTAACAAACAATACCATTCAAAATTAGTTGTAACAGCATGCATCAGTATTCCCATTAACCAAACACCCATGAATTCCAAACATTGAACAGCAAGCATAACACATGCATATTTTGAACAACAGTACACAATCTAACAGCATGCTGGGTTGATTGATGGCAACAGGCCATCAGGTTTGGATATGTGAACAGGGCACATGCATCAACGTAAGTGCAAATATGTTTGAACCAACAGGACAAACGTCCATAGGAATTAATTGTGAATACACATACCCAGTTTGTTGTGGAATGGCATTATTTGTGAATATAGGGTAGGGTGAAGAAATATTTCATTAACAACTTAAAATACCTATACATATGCTGTACATCTCAAGCAGCTGCAGATATATATACCCTACAGGTCTTAGTACAGTTTCCTATATGTAACCTTAGGAATGTTGGTGATGGGACTGTTACTGCTACATTAATATACATTGCATTTTTATTCATACACGTTCATATCCAGCTGTGTTCAGGTACAGCATCCTGCTACATTTGATTTATATGGCTCTAGACAACTGTGGATGTTCATTATTTCATACAACCATACTATCTCCATATTGCAAGGATACAGCAACATATCCAAATTGTGGGACAGACACATTCCAGCTTCAGTACTTTATTACAAACATTTCACTGTTTGGTTGTGGCTGTCTTATACATTTCATTATGTACTGACTGCAGTATACTTTATTCAGAAGTTATAACAACTTTCTTGGTCGATTCACACCTCTTTCTCATGCTCTCACTTGTTTTATTTTTACAATTCAAGATGGTACTTTATTCTAGGCGTTATTAGCATGTCATACTTGGTTACAACAATCCTTTCCAACAGACTCACTTGTTTCATATGGCAGATTTTCAAAGGGGATGTATTTGACACATGTCTATTGTCTTTAGCTTGTTTACCACTAATTTTCAGGCTGCAGCAGGTTATCTGATATTACAATACAGGTGGGAAATCTCTATTTCAGATGTTTAATTTTTATTTCTGGATTACAGGCTGCATCACTTATCTAATCATACAGTACTAGCAGAATATTTCTTCTAGTGTTATTTGAACTTTATTAATATGTAACTACACTGAACTATTTTACAAGCTGTCACTTATATAGTATAACAATTACAGAAAATAATTACTAACCTGCCTGGTGGTGCAACCGCTCCAGCCTATCACCATAGGCTTGCCGATTCGCAGAACGCACACCTGCAGCTGTAATATAAATGAAGTAATATTGGAACATACATCTCCATAATATCAGCTAGGATAATTCCTTATATACATAATTACATGGATACTTACTCAGTAGTGGGGCGTTGGGCATTTGTCGGGCCTCCTGGATCCAACGGTTCAGTTGATCCTGCTTTCGTCTCTTCAGGTCCGCATGGTGGTGATGGACCTGTTCACCAGTCCTTGGTATGTCTGTGGCACTGGTGAGATCATGTGCCAACCAGTTCCACGCCTCTGCCTTGTACGCTCCTCACAGAACCTGGCCCTGCATGAGTTGAGCCTCATGATCATGGACTAGGAGCCAAACCATGTATTTGGACTCCTCAACACCCCACCTCTGTGCTTGGAAGTGACTACCCTCTTTTACACCTGCCATCCTGACTGCAAATAGGTTCCACAATCAGTTATGCTGTGTATTCCACCTATGGGGCTTATATATGCCGTTTTTCCCGCACTTATCTGTGATTGGCCATTTTGGAATTGTATCAGCTTAAAAACCTGCTTTGTCATGCTTCTATTTCCATTCATTCCTATATATATTCTAATACTGCATTTTTCAGTACAGGTGTCATGGCTTAGTAGTTCAGTACTTTGACTCTGATGCACAGTAGCCTGGGTATTGCTTTTTTTTTATTTTACTACTGTCTAGACAGGCTAGGAGGTGCATCTGTGTAAAGGCGGCTTTGATACAGGTTGCTCAACGTTGCCCGCCGGTAAGCCGGTTGGTGCACTGCGCAGCTCCGCCCAAGCAGGTTATGCTGGTTAACGCATTATTTGGCTATGAGCACGCATATTACGCTATGGGAAATGTTGCTCAACTATGGGCACACAGATTCAGCGTGTTAAAGCACTGCTCAACTCCAGGCACGCATATTACACCTGTTAAACCACTGGTCACCTGCGGGCAGTTATACTCAGCTTGTTTGAGCGTTGCTCAGCTATGGGCACTTATAAAATTTTTTTTTTTATTGTATCAGATTTCTTCAAAATACATGGCCCATTTCATTACATTTTACTTAAATTATAGTTATATATATGTACATATATGTCAGGGGATTGTTTCGTGCTTATTTCACTAAAAATAAAAAATGATGTTGTTGGGGCTCGAACCATGACTACCTCCTCTTTGGCCGACGTCTCTACCACTACGCTATTGCTACTTGGCTTAATTTGCATATTTAGATCTTATATGCTTTTTCAATGACTGCTAACTGTGGCTGAGCGAAGGGCACACCCGTGCAAACGAGCACAATTACGGGCAAACATTTTTGAGATTATAAAAAAAAATTAAACTGTTAATTTTTACGTTTTACATTGCAGTTGGGTTTATAGTCTGTGGGGGCATGTGTGGTGTTGTGTTTCTTGACATTTCCACGGACTCGCTCGTGGTAGTTTCCTTTCGGGACTGTGATTCTTCTGGGGGCGTGTCCCTTTGCAGGACTCGCCGTGCAGACACACCCCCTACTTTGCTACAAGGACCGTGTTACCCTAAGGTGTGATTCAGCATGCCCTCATGAATATGCATGGCATGCTGACATCACCCGTTTAATTGCAACCTCCGTGTAAGACTTGCTAACTCTTACACGGAGGCTTCGTGAATCCTGCCCAAAGACTTGCTCAGACATAATAACAGTCTTTAGCAAGCTTTACTGACACTGTCATTAAACAGCTGATGCTAACAAAACATTACAGGTTACAGATATGTTTGCAGTAATTCAATGAAAAAAAAATTAGTTCTTCACAACCATGCTCAAAATATACATTAATATCAATAAGTGGAATATTCTTCTCTAATAGGTAGATTAAAGCAAGATAACAGTTTCAGATATGTACCCCCTCTCTGGATTTGAACACACAGTATGCCAAAATGCAGGCATGCTGGCGTGTTTTCTTAAAAGTCAAGCTAATAACCAGCACACATTCTTTCTAAATAAACAGGTACTGCTCTTCAAACCCTGTTGTTAGAAAGCTGATGTTATCAGAGCATTACAGAATATGGGCATATTCTTAAGACTTCAATGACTGAGTTATTCATAAACATGTACAACAGAAACATTAATATCAAGAATATGCTTCCCCAAAGGAATGCTTTGGGTGAATTAAATCAAGATAATAGTTATAGATATATGTTTCCCCTATGTGGATTGGAACCCCCCACACTCCAAAATTCAGATATGCCAGTCAGTTGCCACAGGCCAAGCTAACAATCACAAGAGATTGCACTTCAGAAAACAGGTATTGCAGGTCTTTATTAGAAGTACTGCAGAGAACAAATAAATACAGAAACTGCAAAAACATATTGGACATTTCTGAAATGACAGCTATCAACACATAACTGAAAACATATGTGTAAGTAGTCAGACAGACATTCATTTTTAAATAAGAAATAAATATGTCTGTGTACTTTCTTAGCAAGAATGCAGAATAAATGAATTAATGAAGTTATGTATGTGTATGTATCCAATGTGTGTGGTATAATAATGAAAAACTATGAAGTATATCCGCAGCCTAGGCATTATAGATGCTGTGGGCATTAGTGATGCAAGACAGCAGTGGCTATGTGAAATTATGTCGTTAGATGTTGTACAGCATATGTACATCTAGGAAGGTCATAATTATGGATATTATACACATTACTAAATAAATTAGCAACATGTGAATTGAACCCACAGTTAATAGGACAGTATTTACCAAGTCTACATAATTATCCTCATGATCTAATTGTCACAGCAGCAACTAACTGGTTAAAAATATCTATGTGATATATATGGGACAGATATATATCTGAAAAATCTGTAGGAATGCTCAGGTATGCGTAGATACCTGTTCTCTTTGGTGCTTCCTCACAATCTAATTCTATACAGGGGATTGTTTCGGGCTTATTTCACTAAAAATAAAAAATGATGTTGTTGGGGCTCGAACCATGACTACCTCTCTTTCCTCCGACGCCTCACTGCTATTCTACCATGGTGAAGTTTCACTGGGTCTGGCTTTCATCTTCTGCTCCAATCCAGCATACACAGTTAATATATGGGTTGTGTCCTCATCAGTCCTGTTGGGCACATGGACACATCTCTGCCTCCTTGAAGTAGCTATCATGATCCTCAAGTTAAAGAAGTCTGGAAAATGCAAACACAGAGAAAAGCACACTGAGATACCACTCTGTTCGCACTTAGCAATGGTCTGATCAGTAAATTTATCAAAATCAATATCTGAAAGTGGCACTGATCTCATCTTATCAGATCATTGGAAGATAATGGGCATGTGCCACACATGGTATCATTTATTGATACATATTGGGTATTTACACAGTACACCTGGATGGTACAGCGCATGAAACCAATTTACATTTAGGTATGCAAATGGAATTCCTAAAACTTGAATTTTAATGAACTTCATTAATTATGCATGAGGCAAATGGTACTCGAAGGTGGGTGAACATAAGGTGCACTTTGATTCCATGATTTGGAGTGAGAGGTACATTGGCAATTGACAGCACTTCTGTTTTGGTGACTAGTATATCTCTTCAAGTCAGTCATTTCCAAAGATACCTGGTTAAATGAATTGTTACTCAAAATGTTATCTTTAAATGAAGTTGTTATAAGTTATTGGAGAGATTTATGTATACAGGTGTTGCTATTTTAATTAAGTGATTTCAGTTCCATATGCAGTTGTATAGACAGCCTTATATTGCAAATGTTAACAGCATATGACGGCTTATTTACAGATCATCCTTAATTCTTACTGGTAATTCCTTGCATTCTGTGGTGTAACCACAGAAGCCTAGGGATCCTGGCACTATCTGTATCTGTAGTATGTGATACTGATATTATGAATATTTCTTAATTCGCGTTTTCTTACTAAACTGTTAACAACATTTGCTGTTGCTATTATGGATATTTCTTCAATGATGCTTCTTAGCAAATGTGTTACTACTAAGGATCCATACTGTCTATGGCCTCCCTATGGATCCTGAGGTTTTCCAATGCTTTCTGTAAGTTGCTAAATTGTTACTTGCTATAGCATTTTAGTGTAAAATGCAAACAGATTCCTGTGGCTTGATGCTGCTGTCTTTGGACAGTCATTCAACATATATGTACTGTGAGGGGTTCTAATCCCACTTAAACTGTATGGATGTTACAAGTTATCTTGATTTTGCAAATGTTATGTATGAAGACATCATTGTTGCTTTTTATATGTCACATTAGTATTTATCACAAACAGTGTTATGCTGACCTTTGTATTACACAGGAATGCATACAGTTTATGTTGACATATGCTGTTCATAGAATAAAATGCATAAATGAGCTCACACAGGAATATTATCATGTGCACACCACTGTCATTCAGATGACCAACCATCCTAGGGATGATAATTTCTCTCCCCCAGGAAAATGACATTATAATTGTTATACTCTGGCAACATGGGCAGAGACTCCTAAGCTATTCAAGCAATATAGTTTGGAGACATAAAATGTGGACTGACCTCACCAACATGATCAATGCAGATGGAGGCCACAACCAATCCAGTGATGCTTGTAGTTGGTGTTGCTTGGACATGATCCTTCATGCAGCCAACAGAGTGAGACATTATAAAACATCAAGAGATCCTATCGATGGTGGACCAGACCATGATTGACCCCCCCCCAATGACTTCACAATATTTCTAGCATCACTGCAACCCACAAGAGAGGAGCAACATGTCCCCAGTGGTGGGATTGAAGCTGGAATTCCAGGTCGAACATGTATGTTTTTCCTTCCGTTACATGGCTGTGTATTGAGACAATCACTGCATATTGCTGTAATATGCATATTCAGTACTATACATATTCATGTATTCTTGTTTTTTGATTTACAGTAGCAGAGTTGAGCTATGTGCACACACACAGAGTGAGGATGATGAACATAAGTCTCATGACATGTATAATACAGCTGAAGTACTGACAGAGCAGTCCAAACAACATTTGTAATGCTGTTTCCATTAATATTCACAGCTCCATTTACTTCAGGACTAAACCAGGGATCAGAAGGTGAGTGTCTCTATACTGACTGTTTCATGTGACCACTACTTTATTATTGTCTCAGCCTCATGTCATGGCACTGCTGTTTCCTATCATATTGTTATTTACCCAACATTGTACACTACAGGTACATCCAGTGGAGGCCTAAGCCTTGCAGGTTCAAATGCAGGCAGACTAGGTATGTTACAGCAACATTTTCATAGTTTGCATCAATGTGCAGTGCACACATGTGATACATGATACTTATGTCAATATTTGTTAACACAGGTCCATCTGTTGCACAGTTGCAATGTCCATTATGTAAGTATTTGCAGCCTATGCTACTGTGTTGTATATGTGATGCTGTCAGTATTGTTTTGGCTAAATGCATGACTGTGTTGTGTTTCTCTTTACTTTCCCACTGCAGGATCCTCAGTACAACAAAGAGCTCTCAGTGGTTTGCTATTAACTATGGTTCATACCTGTCATTGTTGTTAGTCCTGTTGCTGTCCATTAATATTTAGTCCTTCTTTCCATTCCTAGGAGAGTCTGCATCAATGTTATCAAGTGCACATATGAGTGGTATGTGTATGTCTCACCTAGTGTATGTTTTAACTGCGTTCACATGGTTAATGGTGTCGATGATGTGATCACTAATGTTTTTTTCCCTACAACTGTTGAAGTTTATCCCTCTTCAACAGCACCATCTTCCCATGAGGTGTTGTCAGGTGTGTGTTTTTTTGTATTCCTCACATATGTCATGTAAGTTGGCCTTGTGACCAAATTACATAGATTCTGTGAAACATACATACAGTAGACCTCATGTAAAGTCATTATTATTTGTAACATTGCAGTGAGATATATATGCCATATGTCTTTGATGATATCTATCATGTGATGTAGGCACATTGTCCTGATCTGTGTCTTTGTATCTTGTAGCACATCCAGTGATCATGATGGTGTTTAAGACATGTCTCAGCATGGTACTATGGCCCCTGGCACAGAGGACCTTGAGGTGTTTGGAGAGTCCATCCATGAGATTGACAATGATGTTGCAGCAGATGTAGCCTCAGATGTGGAGGACAACTTGTCTAGCCATTCAGAGGATGCTGGCACAGTGGATGTTGAACAGGGTGAGATAATTTCCCAACAGACCTCAGTTGAGACCACTGCTGATGGCAGTTCCACACAACAACCATGAACAGGGCACTGCAGTAGATGTAGGCTAGTAGATGCTGTGCATGGCCAGATGCCAGAGGGTGTCTGCCTCCTGCTGCAGACAAATGAATGGTCACAGCAACAGCATCAGTCAGACATCTGTGCACTTGTCTGTGCCACAGATTGTGTGGCACAACAGCTACATGGCATGCATGAAGGACAAAAGCACAGACAACATGAGATTATAGCTGTATTGGCCACTCAGAATAAGAGTCTGTTTGCTGTGGCATGGCCAGTTGAAATCTTGACCTCTATGGTACTGCAGCAGTGTCATACTACCAGCAGGATTCTGTGTTCCCTGACTGTGCTCAGTAGATTGCAATGTGAGAAATGCAGATCACCTGTCTGCAAAACCACCACTGGCCGTTGAGAATGACTGTCTGTGATCTAAACTGTGCAGATGTGAACTCCTGGCCCATCTGCTGAGGTCACACCAGTCACAAGGCCTTCAACTTGCAGTCATGCTCCTTCACCTCAACATGGTGTTGTCATCCCATCAAGCTCCTCTGTAGAGCAATGAGAGCAACATGAGTCTGTACATTGGCAGGGCAGAGCAGACCATGGTGCTAGATGTCAGCAAGGTTCCCTAGATTGCATTAGAGTGTGTCCAACAGTGTAGTACATATAGCTGGCTCATATTACTGACTTACCTCTTTACTATATGTGCCTTCTGATATAAAATTTTCTGCATTATCTTCTGTGTGGTTTCTCATTTTTCATATTAGTATATTTTAGAGATAGGAATGTGTAGCACTGATGTTTGTTCCTTACCATCTTCCATACAGTGATACAATTGTGACAAAAGGTAGTGCTGCCAGCACAGCTAGCTGGAATTTTGTAAATAATCATATGTCATTTGTGAATATCAACATGATTCATATGCTTGTTTTACAAATGTATTAGAACTGTATGTTGTTTGTATATCAAACTGCTGGCACAGAAGTGTGTGTTGAAAGGGTTTGTAAAGTACTGAGCTTAAAGATGTATCCACAGTGTACCCTACTGGAAAAGAACAGAAATGTATATACACTATTGTAACTGTGTAAATGTATATATTTTAATAGTGGAAACTGGAACATAGAAGGTTAACTTGCAAAACTTCAGAAAAATATTTGAAATTAAATTATTTTTTAACTGCGCCATAAAATATGGTTTCAATGCAGCAAGGAGACAGGGTGTCTAAAACTAGGAAGCCTTCAAGTGTTTTATTGTTTTATGTCTTCCAGCAGCTGCAAAGATCTGAGGGCTATGTATTTTTTACAAGTAGATGCTAAAGGCTGGCAGTTTCTAGCAATGGGGGATTTAGCTTCGGAACTGAAATCAGATGACAAGAAGTGATATCTTCCTGCAAGCTAACCCAGCAGTAATATTTGAGATATTAATTTGAGGAGTCTTTGAGAGAGACAGAGCATTCTGTATTCTGACTTGGACCCAACATCAGCTACAAAATCCATTTACCGCAATGGAAGTAAGTTAACTAGGGTACAGTAATTTCTCTTAGATTCAGACAGGAATATAGTGATGTATAGCTTAGATATTTTCTTTATTTACTTGAGACTGTCCTGCAATGTTGTTTTAAATATTTCCTGTGATTTGAGCTCTAATGTAACTGTGATTATTTACTTAGTATTTTCTTGTACTTTTATTATTTATTATTAAATATATTTAAACATTTCATTGTGGCTGACATTTGACAGACATATTTAAGTTCTGAGAGTACTTGTATATTTATTTGGTGACACTGTGTGGACCACTTCTGATAGCCTTGCTCTTGGTCAAACTACCATTTGTTTTGATACCAACATTACACATTAACATTGGACACCCTCTGTTAAGGGCCTTAAAGTAGCCGATAAAGAGTTGGCTGGTGGCAGTTATAACTACCTTATAGTCTGGGCAAAACAGGGCAGTAAACTTGTGCCAGCCTTTCCCAGGTGTGAGTGTGTGTGTGTGTGTATAAATCAAATCTCAAAGAGTGTGTGTGTCAGCTACTTGGGCAGGGACATGAAGCACTGGTTGAACAGAGAGGGTGCTGGAGGTCTTGGCTTGGCCCCTCAGCTGAGATCTCAACTCTATAGCTGTGCCAGTTGGGGGTCTTATTGGGGATCTGGAGAAAGAGGGAGAAAACAGCCCCAGACTCACTGCAGTCTCTGTGTGCTCTTAAGGGAAATTGCCCTTGATGCAGACAGCTGCATCTGGAAATACTGTGTGTGTGTGTAACTTGTCATCCTTCCAATGTGTACATCCCCCACTGTTGTCAGCGCTGAGGATTGAGGCTCCTTGATTACTGGGCCCAGTGGTGGGGTGTAACAACAATAATTTGAGTGTATATGCATACTTGTGTCAGTTGTGTCCTGAGTTGATGATCCCTGTTGTGACACATTTGCATATTTTTGTATTGTAATGTTATGATTATGTTGTTATGTTTGATTCTCAGTGTGTATATCTAAAGGGCAATTGCCATTAGATGCAATCTGTGTTGTGTGGTGGGGCAACACCTGAACAATAGTTTTCAATCTATGTATTCATGTATATGTGGCTTGTCATGATTCATAGATGTAGGTCACACACTGATGTGTTGCCTGGGCCTGCATTTGTGGTCACACCTTACATTGCCTATGCCTGTAACTTCTGCCCCCTATGTCCTCCTGCTCCTCCTCTGATACCTCTGGGATGTCCTCTTTAGACATCTGTGGTTCTTGGGTTAGTTCACCCATACTTGCAGCTGGAAGACCACCATGTGCTCTAGTTAGCATGTTGCGCAGCATGGAACACACTGTTACCACCAGTGCTGCCTTTTCAGGTGTTTGTTGCAGTGCACCCCAGATGTGTACAGAACCTAGCTTTCAATACACCAAACACACACCTTATGGTGTTTCTGGTTGTTGCATGTGCTCTCTTGTAGGCATCCTATGCAGGGTTGTTTGGTTCATGGTACGGTATCATTACTCACGGCTCAAGTGAATAACTATAGTCACCTGTTGTGGGACAGTGGAAACACATGTGGTGAGGATGGATATTATTGTTAGGGTTATCCTTAGCTTCCATCCTAGCTCTGCTCCTGTACTTATCTACTAATAGTCCCTTGGGTATTTCATCACCTTGCTGGAATGAAGCCCTTAGTACACTTTCCCTGCAAATGGCACCATCATGGACACTTCCAAGGTTTGTTGCCATGACGTTTGTTATGCTGCCATCTGCTGCACACACAACCTGGCCATTTATGGATGGTCAGCCCTTTCCTGTTTATGTATCCATCTGCTTCAGGATGAGATGGTGTCTTGATAGGTGTCTGTGCGCATATGTGTGTGTGTGTGTGTGTGTGTGTGTGTGTGTGTGTGTGTGTGTGTGTGTGTGTGTGTGTGTGTGTGTGTGTGTGTGTGCATATGTGCACGCAGTTCCCCTTCACAAGATTGAATGGATGGAAGCTCGAAATTCATACTCTCGAGACCAGAATCTCAAAATTCCATTCACTCAAAATTGTGAATGGGAGCCTTAGGTTTAAAAAAATAAAAAGTTAACTTACCTTATTGCAGGAGGCCAGGTCCCCTGTACCCTAGCAGTTTAAATGTGAATGTTCCGTGACCGCACTATAGTGGAGGAATGGAAAATCTTCCGTTTTGCGCTTATGCGTATAGCGCGGAACAGGAGATTTTCCTTTCCTTCACTATAGTGCGATCTCGGAGTAGGTATATTTAAGTAGGTGAGGTGTGGGGGGTGCAGGGGGCAAAGCCCCCCCTGCAAAAACATTTGAAAGGTGTTCATTTTTTTTTGTCCCTTTCATATGTTCGAGTTTCTCTAAATTCGAGATTCTGGTTTCGAGTTTATGACTTTCGAGTTTAGAGAAATTTGATCATATGAAGGGGAACCATGCACGCATGCCCATGCATGCAGTCTGTTGCAGTGGGAAGTGTGCAATGCTGTAAAACTTGTGCATTACAATTTTCCACTCCATGGGGGTGGATGGGAAGTGTATATAGTCATCCACCTTGCTAGACATTGCTTCCAGGAATTTTGCCAGGATACAACTGGCAGCTGTCTATGATACTCCCACAGTATCCCCTGTATGTCTCTGTAATGTCCCAGATGCAAGTAAACCTAGGATGAGATAGACTTTGGTTTCATGGGGGATGGGATTTCTCAGTAGAGTCTGCACAGACATATGTGGGGCACACATGCTGCAGACAGCCTCCAGCAGTTGTCTGTCTAACTGGTACCTGTCGAATATTTGCTGGTCAGACAACTGGTTTAATTGCAGCCTTGCTCTGACTCTAGGTTGCTGCTTTCTAGGTTGCACAGCCACAGCATCATTTATGTCTTGCTGTTGCAGTTTATTAACAGCAGGTTGTATTTTTTATCTATTTCTGAATGTTTTGCTATGGATTTCACCAAAATCTGTAGCATTTGCTTAAATTCCTCGGGGTCAGTAAAGCATGAGCACAGGATTTCACAAATGAAGTTGGCATGGCTGTTCTATCACATTTAAGTTGCTTTGTGTGTGCATAATGTGTTTTGGAGTCAGACTAGCATGCGCAGAATCCCTAATTATCCTACGCTGAATATCTCAGTACTCAGTCTGCCTTCAGTGTCTCTCTTAAAATCGCATCTGCAGCAGGTGCGCCGAAGTCTTCCTTTGGTGTGCTGCACTGTCTGTAAATAGTTTCCACAATCTTTACAGAATCTGGCCCCACAGAAAGAATATACAGATCAAAACTGAAAAACAAAGTTCTGTGTACTTCATTTGTATGCAAGAGACAAGTGAGCAAATAATATTAAATGTGACATTGCAGAAATCTGAAGAAACTATGCGACTTTCAATAAATTAAAAACGAGTTGAAACAGGGGAGGTCAATAAGTCAATGCTGCATGTAATTACAAACAACACAAATTCTAATTCATCAGAAGATCTATGAATAAATATCTAACATGAGGAATACAGATATAACTTAAAACACTTTATAGCATTTTCAAGCAGATATATGTCTCCTGTCACCATTTCATGTGTATGCTGGGATACCAACAATAATTTTCAACAAGCCATCCAAAACAAAATAAATAAATGTGTGGCAGTTATTGCAGTCAGTTACAGCTATGAGTTGATAAGCTTCCTGTATTGCAGGGCATGGTTCTCTCAGCCACCATTTGCCTATTGTGGAACTCTAAATGAGCTATTTAACTAGTGTTTCCAGGCTGAGTCACAAAAGGCCCATTTGGATCAGTAGTCTAACCAGGTTAAAAACACAAATAAATAACATTACTAAGTATTTTCTTAAAACAAAAAGCACTCTGACTCTAAAAGTTATAAGCTTATTTCAACTACTTGCAAGACAAAAGCGTTAACTAAGTAATGTTTGCAATTTAGGAAGAAAAATGACTGATGTGTACAGTCCTGCAGCTGCATGTATTGCACAGATGAGTGTTGTAACATGCAGACGTCACATGTAAAAGTCAGACAGAACACATACCATGACACCATTGTTCTACTACTGCAATCACCAAATGTTTTACCAAGCATACGATTGTGACAAATTGCATAATGTGAGTAGGTGCTGTATTGTGGCAATTCAGTGACTTATCATAATAAATACGCTGCCTTCCAGGATCATCCTGCAGGCACCTTTTCTTTTATATATATATATATATATATATATATATATATATATATATATACCCAACATAATGTTACTATGTGTATATAACTAGTGCATTGTGTATATATGATATGTTTCTGACAGCTGTTTTATACAGTATGTAGGGTTTTATGAATTTTTAATAAAGCATATTTAAATTAAAATTATGCAGAAGAAGTGTATAAGTTCTGCTCGTGTGTTTTGTAATTCTGATCTTTCCAAGAATCTGGCACTAAAGAAATTATTGTAAGTTGAGTACCTTTATCACAAAGTCACAACTTTGTCATAATGTTATTGGTTTCTGTAGTGCCCCATATACAATGACTATACAGTTTCAGCCTTGATGGTAATAGATCATTACAACCCTCCACATAACATTTGGTTTACTTTAATCACAGCACGCACTGCAGTGTGGGTGACATTCTATGCATGACTCAAGTCACTAAGAAACAAATAGTGTCATTCCAAATGCACCATTCTGTTGTCATCTCCTCCACCACATTAAACTAGTTTGCATGGAATTTTTGACACTGAAGTTATGGTAGGCATACCTCTAAAATATCCAGAGTTCAGTATAAAGTCCTTGATTTTGCCTCACATTTATGCCTTGTCCCTCATCAAGTTTTTTGATTTTCCAGTAAATTGCTGAGTGAGAAGTAGTCAATAGTGGTGTAATGGTTTGAAGTCCCAGAAACATTTTTAGAATTAGTGCAAGCTATGTACAAGGATCCAGTGACACAAGTCAAACAGTGTCCAGATGCATGGAGGGGTTTCCAGTGGGAATGGGGCTTCATCAGGGTTCATCTCTGAGCCCACTGCTGTTCATATTAGTGATGGACTACATTAGCAAGCAAGTTAAAGGGAAGAGATCAACAAGCTGCTGTATGCCAATGATGTGGTATTATAAGAAAACTCTGAATAAGGACTTTAGCAAATGGTAAGGGAATGGAATGCAAACCTGAAGGCATATGGGTTGAACCTGAGAACAGACAAGATAGCTGTCATGTCAGTAAATGGGAGATACAGTATCGGAAGAAGCTGAAAACTGAAATAGAAGAAAAAATAGTGGAACAGGTTAACAACTTCAAGAAGCTAGGAAGGGTGGTTGAGGAGAATGGAAATTTGAATGACGATGTCAAAGATGAAATCAGAGAGGATGCAGCAGACTGGTACAGGAGAGATTGTATGTGACAGAAGAATGCCAAAAAAGATGAAAAGTAATGTGTATGAAACAGTGTTGTGACCTGTACTTCTGTATGGTATAGAAATCTGAGCAGTGAAGGCAGAGCAACTGAGGAACCTAGAGGTGATGGAGATGAAGTACCTGAGATGGGTGGTAGGATGTACACTGTGGGATGGACAAAGGAATGATGTCATTACAGCAAACACCAAAGTATCCCCAAATGTACAAACACCCGCAAAAAGATATCCAAGCACAAAATACAACAACCAGGAACCAGTCGACAAAATGTATTCACCTCTCCAGCACTTCGGCAAAAAGCCTTCAAGGAGTACAAAAAAACTCTAAAAAGACACACCTTTATATATAAACCCACACATCAATTATACAGTTAAAAACAATCAATTAAATCAGTACTTTCCAATTACATTCAAGATTCAGTCCTATAGGGAACATAGTGTTAAACTTTAAAATAAACAGACTTTCTTTATACATTCATTTCCTTTTGTATACTTCATCTGAACAAAATCCTACAGGTAATTTTTCCAAAATGCTAGCTTTTAAATCATTTACATTAGAATTATGACATTCTAAAAAATGTTTGACCATAGGTCCCTCCATCTTATTGTTTCTTATAGTTCTAATATGCTCTTGTAGCCTGTATTTGAATTTTCTCTTACTTTCTCCAATATATACAAGGCCACATGAGCATTGCAAGGCGTAAATAACACCTTGTGTTTCACAATTAAATATCTCTGATGGAAAGAATCTATGTCCATTAATAAAATCAAATGTTCTAACCATATATGTGCAAACATTACAATGTCCACAAGACTAAGTGCCTAGAGGTATATTAATAGTAGTGATAGAATCACTGGATAAAAAATGATGGAAACAACTCTCCTCAACCTCAGAAACTGAAAAAAGTCACCAGCTGATAAAATAATGATAAGGATTAAAATGGAATGTTTAATGCTTTAAGCTTCCACGAGCTTTTCGTCAGCATGAATACACCAACTTCATCAGAAAATGAACGGAAACAACATCACCAAACACCTTCCCCTTAAATACACTTAACAATTATCGTTGATCATTTATTAAAAACACCTTATGAATAATAAGATTGCCTTCTACTAACAGTTTTTACACCTAACCCAAAATGTAAGACAGTAAAAATACATTGAAAAATACATTGAAAAATGTTGAACGACATTAAATATGAATAGTTACTAAAATCAATACAAGCTACTGCTGTACAAAAGAACTAACATATTACAATATACTAATAAAAATGCTTACATATATTTAAACATTATATACAGACTAACCTTCTGTGGGTTTACAAAGTCAAATGATACTCAGATTTAGTGGAAACCTACTCTACGCTGACATTTTTATAAGCCTAAAAAACTGAAGAAAAGTGATATGTAAAATAGTATATAAAGAAAAAAGAAAAATAAATATTACCAAAGTACGAAAACAACTGGTGAAACCAGTCTACAATGTTTTAAAAAACTAAGGAAAAAACCCTAGTAGAAGAAATCTTTTCTATTATCTGTTTAAGCTCCTGAGTCTCAACAAATCAAATGTTCTAACCATATATGTGCGAACATTACAATGTCCACAAGAATAAGTGCCTAGAGGTATATTAACAGTAGTGATAGAATCAGCTGGAAGAATAAAATTATTATGTACTAAACTATCCCTAAGATTTCTCCCTCTTTTACATGATACACCTATATATGGGCACAAGATATTGGCTAGCTCTTTGTATTTAAATAAATACTGCCAATAATATTTTACTATATCAATAAGTATAGAACTAAATAAACTATAAGTAGTAATGAAGTATATTTTTCTCTTATTGTCTGTCTTATGTTCATACATATTAACTGTATTGGCATAATTCTGAACATAATCTTGGTCTCTACCCTCTATAACTCTACTAATAAAATAACGAACTGCTTCTAAACCATGATTGTGCTTAATATTGGTGTATAAGCTACACACATCTAGTGTTATAAAATACATGTCTTTTGACCATACTATATTTGATAATTTATCCAAGAAGTCCATACTATCTCTAATATAAGAAGGTAACTTTACAACATATGGTAACAAAATTTCATGCAACAAACAACCAATATTAGATACCCCAGGGAGGGTTGTTGATATCTTTGTGGATTTTCAGAAGACAGTAAAATACTGCCAATTCGCTAAAACCACAATTACATTTTTTATCCAAATCAACTTTTGAAAAATACCCCAGGCGATGCCCTTTATGTATCAACATCTCAAAATTATTCATTGTTTGCTTATATTCATTCAAATTAATAACTTTGTAGACTTCATTACTGTTCAAATGATCCATGCACATAGCATAATATTGTTGGACATGCATAATAACTATTTTACCCCCCTTATCAGAGGGTTTAATAACTATATTTTTATTCTTAGCTAGTATTTGTAGCTCATACCATTCCTACATAGTCAAATTGTATATAAAATTATTTTTGTCTTTCATAAATTGACCAAATATCTCCAGTTGCAGAGAAGGTCAAAGAGAACAGATCACAGTAGTGCAGGAAATCAAAAAACAATTTGGTGAAGAAGATTTAGGAGAGTCAGGAAAACAGCAAGAGTAAGTGATTTTGCCTAGCAAAGAGGTGGATTGATTGTGTAACAGAAGACATGAGACAGCCAGTCATGTTTCTTGAAGAAGGTAAGAGAGTGGCATGAATAGGAAGAGGTTGTGACAGTTGATGAGACCCCCCCAACCAGTTTAGAAAATGAGAAAAAGGGATTAATGATGATGATGATGAATAATGCCCGACATTAGAGTTTCAAAGTTCTTATAGTTTAGAAAATGCATGTTGATGCCTGTTGTTCTAACTTTTTTCTCTATTGACTTGTTTAAGTAAATTAGAATAATATTTAAAAACTGTTCCTGATTTTAGGCCTTTGTTCCTCCCTTTATTTCTGGCTTTGTCAATGCTCTCTATTTAGCTTGACACACTTTATTTATTTATTTATTTATTTATTTATTTATTTATTTATTTAATGACTTTTCCAATAACTATTTTCAGCTATGGACTGGTACAAAGTGAAATATACATATAAAGCACAAGCCCTTACAAAGAATGTACAGAGCAAAATTGATAAACAAATTTCTGTGTACTACACTGCTATGTAAACAGCAGTTAAATTGATTAGGTTCATAGGTGTACACTTGGCTAATGACACTACGGCTTTTATAAGCCTAACCTTGCAACCCAAATGTGTCCCATGATTTACTGTGCCTTAGAGGTTATTGTAAAGGGTGTGTTAGCTAAGGTATAATTTAATGCTTACCTGTGTCCATCAGAAATATAGGTGCCAAACCAATTTCCCAACCACTGGTCAGGTTATGCCCGAAAGGGGTTAAGGAAGGGCTCTGATTCACATGGATGGAAATTCAATGAGATACATACCTGTCTCTCCAATATGTCCTATTTATGTCATCTAGGGACCTAAACTTTGCTTATCTCATTGTTCTTATGCTGTTTGCTCTGCTGATATGCAAAAGGTCCATCAGACCAGGATCCAAAGATGCCTTGTATGCTAGCCATAGATCACTTCTCCACAATCTGTGGGAAACACAATATAGAGATGGAGCTTTGGGGTGATCTGTATCGGATATTCTGTTTATGCCCGGTATTCTTTTTGTGAAGAATGACTGTGGACATTCCAATTGTTGGATGTGCCTGGTCTAGTACATACTGAAGGGGCATTATTCTCAATGGTGGGTCTGATGAGAGTCTAATATTGTGGCACATTAACATCCCTGGACCAAGATGCAATGCCCTTACTTGTAAACTGAATGACAGAATTATTTTCTTTATTACCTTAGACACATGTCAGTCAAAATCCAGGTAACAATTTACATGTGCCCCTAAATCCTTGAGTACTGGGTCTACACTTAGGGCTGTTTTGTTAATGAGGTAGTTTCCCAGGGTATCCAACTTCCCAAAAGGCACAATTACACATTTAACATTGAATCTTAAGTCGTGGCTTTGGCAAGTCATTTGTCTGTGTTATATTTTCCTGTAAGATATTAGGATCTTGGGAGGATTCTATAACTTCTCCTAGTTTGCAGTCATCTGCAAACTTGATCAGCCAGAGGCTCTTGATGTTAGCCTTCACTTCTGAGAAGTAGATGCCAAAAAAAGAGCTGACTCAGCACAGAGTCCAGCAGGACTCCGACGAACCTTTTTGTGGAACTACCCGAGTCCTATCTGTGAGCTAGCTGGCTATCCAGCATTGTACATAGGGGTTATGCCTAATTGTTTGAGTTTGTTTACAATGTCTGAGTAGGGTATTGTATCAAATATCTTAGCCAGGTCAAGATAGGCAGCATGCATCATTTTGCCCTGATCTGTTGCTTCTCAAAGAAGTCCACCAGGTTTAGTAGGCATGACCTGCCTTTGACAAAGCCAAACTGGGTTGGGTCCAGTGTCTGGATGTTTCTTATGTCATTGTTAATTATTTCTAAGGCTTTGCATATGAAACTAGTCAACCTACTTTATTTATTTACTTACTTACTTACTTATTTATTAGTTATTTATTTATTTATTTATGCATGTATTTATTTATTTATTTGTTTGTTTATTTATTTATTTGTTTGTTTGTTTATTTATTTATTTATTTGTCTGTCTTTATTGACTGGGAAAGTCCAACTGGGCAGAGTTCATTTTCAGTGGAGGCCTGGGGAGAAAAGCTCCACCACAGTACAGTTATATTAACAAGTGAATTTCAGAAGTTCTCAGAAAAATAAATGTTACATACTCATGAAACAACAAACATAAGTACAAGATAGGGATATACAGTAAAGTATTTACATTAACACTTATACGTCCATACAGTTGTTTCAGCTGTAGAATCTTGCAGAGGTAATGAACTAATACTGCAGAAGGGAATCCATTGTAAAGAAGTTTAGTGTTCTTACATTTCAGTAAAGAAAGGTTTGCAAGGAGTTCAAGATACATAATTAAGGTATAAAGCTATATAGGAAGGGAGATTTTAATATTGTCAGGTTTGTAAAAAGTTCAAGAAGTGTAATGAGGTAAGTCATAAAATTATGTAGGAGGGGATTGGAGCTATTAGTATTGTATTAGAGGATTATGGCAATAGCGTATTCCTGAGAGAGCATGTTAAAGGACTGGTTCTATTTAGGCTGCCTTTTCCAAACTGGCGTAGCTAGAAGGTTTATAAGTTAGGTATACATACATTGCTTTAGAGGGTTAAAGAGGTGGATGAGGGCATTTAGAAAGAAAGCAAAATGAGAGGTGTTATTTCAGAGGGGTGTGTGAAAAAGGATACATTGATTCCTGTGCAGGAGGGAAGGTTGTTAGGGGTGTAATGATTAAGGTACAGGAGGGGAAAAAGTTAGTGATAAGCAACAAGACATTTGTAGTTTCACTAGAGGTCTCAACCTGGTGATAAACATGAGCATGACCAGGACTGGGTAAGGTATTGTTTGAGCTGAATTTTATAGCCTGGTAATTTGTTCATAATTTTTACTTATGTAGGGATGGAGTCCCAGACTTTGAGATGTAACAGGAGTATAGTGAGTTCCCTGATAAATTATTTGCTTTAGTTGTACTTAATTAAAATGTATCACCAGAATGGAGGTCCCTTTGTGGGAGTGTAGGTCAATAATATGTTTTTTTTTTTATAATTCTGAGCATTGCTCAGGAAAATATATCAGCATGTATGCCACAACTAGCTGAGAGTATGTTAGGTAGTTGTTAAGTTCTAGCCAGTTTAGCTGCCTTAAGGCTTGGAAGTGGTGAGTTCAGTGTTGGTTGCAAATGTAGCTACATTGTTGTACAAGGAAGCTAGTTTGGATTTTAGTGTAGAGCTTAGGTTTGTAAGGATATGTGAGGCATATAAGAGGTTGAAGCAAATAGGATGAGGTTAGGGTTTTTCTTGCTGGGTCTGTAAGGTACTCATTTAGCATGTAAAGGGAGCCAAGTTTCTGGTAGATTTTTTAATTGCTTGAAGGATATATTAGTCAAATTTTAGATTTTCATCTATTACAATGCCCGGTAATCTAGTCTGTGGCACTACTCAAATTTATTATTATTTGTAGATGTAACCAAGAAAGACTGTTTTTGATGGAGTTAATGTTTTAGGATGAAGAGTGTCAATTTTGTTTTATTGGGATTAAGGAGTAGCTTTGAATTTTTCAACCTGGTTTCAATTGAAGAGAAAGAAAACTGAGTGATTTCTTGTAGTCTGGATATTGTGGGGGCTGTACATATTAAATTCAAATCATCTGTATGTTGTACTATATTTGCTTGGTGTATGGCAGTGTGAAGCTTGTTTATAAAAATATTAAAAAGAAGGGGTCCACTAGTATAAGCCCTGGGAGACACCTATGGTACTAGAAGGGAGGTCCTGTGGCCATCTGACTGCTTGTTGCCTTCCAGTTCATAGGTTTATAGGTTCATAGGTTGGTACAAGGCTATCGGCCCTAGGGCCTATACAAACCTAGCCATAACAATTCCCTGGATATTTCTTCCCACAATATTTACTTCCCTGGACCCGTCTAGCAGGGTGACTGACGAGATCCCAGGGGTAAATTTCCTATCTCCCATCCGATAGTCAAGGTTCCTTTTGAAGAGGGCCAAGGAGGCACTCTGCTTGACATGTATGGGCAGTCTATTCCAGAGTATGGGGAGTCTCTGGGCCAGGAACCTATCCCTCCAGCATGTTTTGTTTATTGTGATGACAAGGTTTAGATCCCTGGAGCTGACCTATACAAGAGAGATCAGCAAGTAAATGTTGGTGTGATGCAGTGTCAAAAATTTTGGATAAGTCTAGGAACACAGTTGACATTAGGGTACCCTTGTTCCATTGCTGGTTTATAGTGCTGGTGAAGTAAAGGAGGGCAGTGGTTTTGCTGTGGTGTGGTCTGAAAACATGCTGTGTTTCTAAGAGCAGATTATTTGCATTTAGATGATGATTTAGATGATGTAAAAGCAGAGCAGGAATCATTTTCAAGTATTTGTGATAGGGGGAGGATTGCAATGGTCCTGTAGTTATTTAGCTCTGTAGATGTGCCACTTTTGTGTAACAGGATTTTTTCAGATGGAAGGAACATATTTTTTGAATATTGATCTATTTTTTTAGTATAGAGATTGGAAAAGCAATTGCATCTACAGACATTTTTAAGTAGTCTGAGGGGAGTTGGTCAGCAGCTAAAGTGGTTGGTTTCAGCTTATGTAGGAGTTGTTTAATGGTGGAGGTAGGTGCTGGGCTGAAATCAAACAGCTGACATTTAGCAGAGGCTGCCAATACTGTGCGGGTAATGGAAGTATTAATGTTTGCAAAGGCCATTATAGTCTGTCTAAAATAGTTGTTACACTGTGTGGGAATTGAATCAATATTATTGTTGGGGGTAGGGGTGATAATTTGGCCTGGACGTAAAAGTTTGTTTATGGACTCCAGAAGAGTTTGGGTTGTTTTGATGTTTATTTTGGAGGAAGATATAACAGGTTTGCTTGTGATGTTTCATTTGGTATTTTGTCCTATTCCTTAGTTGCCTGAAAAGTTGAAATTTATTTTGTGTTCTGCTTCTGAACCAGTCTCTCCAGGCTATGTCACACTGCAGCATTAATTTCTTTGTTTACTTTGCTGGCTTTGGTGCAGGATTGAATTTGATCCTTTTAGTATATACTGGGACAAGGTTATTGAGAATTTTTAGGAATATCTCATTGAAGTGTGAGATAGCAGAGTCTAAGGGCATAGATTTCAGTATTTTCCAGTTATATTCTCTTAAGGATTTGATAAAAATTTGTTTCTCAAAGTTTTTGTGTTATGAACTTGGTTTTAAATTATATGTTTATCTTGGAAATTGTAACTTCTGAGAGTGTATGTAGGCTGATGGTCACATAGATTGTCTGGAAGGCTACTGGCTGCTCTAATTTTGTTGGGTCTGTTAGTAAGAATCCAGTCTAAGGTTGATTGCCCACCAGTACTTTTGTGGAGTCTAGTAACTGATGTAATTAACTGGATAGAGCCATACACTTTCTGGAATCAGATGGGTGTTGCTATTAATAAGCTGCCAGTGTATATTTAGGACTCCTAGTGTTATTGTTTCATGCAATATATATGGTGGGATATGCAATATAGGATACTTTCCACAGTAGTAATGTTTTTTACCTGATAGGATATATATGGCTTCTAAACAAAGTGTTGTCCTATTATTTTTTATTTATTTATCTTACATTTGTTTACCAGGAAAGAAGTCCAACTGGGCACGGATCCCATTTTCAGCAGAGGCCGGGGAGAAAACCTCCACAAAGATTAGTACAGCAGATACAGTAAATACAATATGCAAGTTAATGAAGTACATTACAGAGTCAAAAAGTTAATAAGGTTCAGATTCAAGGCCAAGAAAGGAGCAAAAGGTAAATATACTATAAGGAGCACAGGGTGTTACAATAAACAATACACTTGAAAGGACAATTTGTTCAGTCATTTGGTTATATTCGTCAGTGGCTAGTAGTAAACACACATTGAGTAAGACTATAGAAAGGAGTTGTTGCAAGCTTTCATAGAAGGTTAATTATTTATTTTGAAATGTGATGCAATTAGTTCTGCAATATTAAACTGTAGTATCTCCTGTGCGCACGTGATTTTGTCTAGGGAATTCTTGTAGATGAAGGCTGTTCTGCCTGCCCACTTAATGTTCCTGTCAAGCGTGATTATACCAAAGCAAGGTGGAGTAATTTCATTTTCATTTATGTCTTTGTAGCTATGATTATATCTGGGGAATATGTAGCAATACAAGCATGTATGTCATGAATTTTATTGCATATGCTTCTAAGACAGATATTTAGGAAGAAAATATTGGAATTGGGGTATAGGAGAGGAAAATTAATACTGTGCTGTTAATGTTGTTTTTTTTGCTGTTGTATGGGGCCAGAGTTTGGGGAATGTCTCCACTGATTTTTTGGGTGGAAATTTTATGAAGAAAAGTATGTAGGCAAATATATTTCATATGGTAACATACTTAGATTTAAGATACCTGTAACTGAAAAAAGTCTAAGAAGGTTTGCTGTCACAGTGTGGCTGCTGAGGTGATTGATAGACTTGGTCACTGTTGGTGTAGTGAGTATGGATTTGTAGGACTATTAATTATATTTATTTGGGAGGTATGGTAGTTGGGAAAGAGTGCTAATATGCTGAGGAAGCACACTAGTAGGGTTTGAGTCAGAATCATTTTGTATAATACGTAAATTAGATTTTTCTGAAGATATTTGTTTGCACTGTAAAATGTTACTGGGACAAGAGAAATTATAGTTAAAGCAGTATAACTTCTAAAAGGACAAACTGGGTAACAGAACCTTAAGTAAATGATTCAGAAATGCTAATTGTAGCTTATCTGTGACTGGGTTATGTTCTGATTCTTTTGATGCGGAGATAGACTGGAAGAACTGTAGGGGTTGAGTAGGGATATTTTAAATGTAGAGTTGGACGGGATGAGTGGGAATTGGAGAAAGGGAGTGGAATGAGCTTGAATGCAGAGAAGGAGAATGGAATGGGACCCAACTACTATATCAGCAAAGTCAGTAAGCTTTGGCTATGGCAAAAGGTATAAAAATTTCAAGAGATAGTTAACTGTACGAGATGAACAATGTAAAATAGAAGCTGAAATGGGGGAAAAGGAGAATTAAGGGAGCAGTCCACAAGCCCAGGAAGACTGAGCAGAGATTGACATGTGTGGTTAAATATTTAGAGAGTCAGCTGAAGGATACTGTAGTAAAGGAAGATAAGGAGGAGGGAGTAGTACAGTCTGTCCTGTTTTAGTGGGGGGGTAACAAGATAGTGTATGTGTTGGCCATTATTTTGGACTACACAATAACCTGTTAAACTGACTGCCCATTATTATGGGCTGTAGTATATACTGGTGGTACAGTTGTTGTTGAGGGTTCTGTGGAGCCACGTCCTCTAGTACAGAGTATGCACCATACAGTTACCTACTTCAGGTGAGTCTGCATGGGCACTCAGCTGTCCCTATAATCTGAATCTAGAAGCTGTAAGTCTTAGCTTATGTTAACTTTACTGGATTTCACATACATATCTACTTTGATTGAACACTCGTGGTCCTTTAAAGATGACTTCAGGCATGGGTCATAGTTGCTGGAAAGTTATATTTCTTATTCAGCCAGTGCACTGTATTAGCTGGTGCTGGTTTGGTCAGGGTCAGCAGAGTAGGAGTAGAGATGACTAAAAGGGATAACAGAGTTTCATTAACTCAGATGCTAGATGCTGTTACGGTAAGCATAAAGAATTCAGTTTAAATTGATAAAAGCATATGGGAACAGATACTGCTTGTTACCAGGTCAGGGCTCCATAAGACCATACGATCATAGCAAGTTACTAGGCTACTGGCCCTGATGCCCTTACAAGCCTAACCAAGAATTTAGCCCATGTTACAACAAGTCAGCACCCTATGCCACTGTCCAGCAGGGACACAGGTGGAATCCCAGGGGTGTATTTTCTGTTCCCCATCCAGTTATCCAGGTTGCACTTAAAAGGGTTTAATGAGGTACTCTGCTTTACATGGAGAAAGAGTCTATTCCACAAAAAGGGGAGTCTCTGGGACATAAAGCTGTCCTGCCAACAAGTCCTATTGATGTCACAGACCAGGTTGAGGTCGCACGTGTGGGTTACTCAAGTGGAGCTTGACTTGTGGATATGCAGCAGTCCCATCAGTGCAGGCTCTGAGATTGCTTTGTATGCAAGACAGAGGTCACCTCTCAGGAGTCTGTAGGATACTGAGTAGAAGGACACGGCTTTTAGCCTATCTGTGTAGAGTAGATGTTTGAGGCCCTGGATTCTCCAGGTGAGGAACTTCTGTGGTCTCTCCAGCTGGTGCATGTGCTTTGTGAGGTACATGCGAAAGGGGCATTGTACTCAATAATGGGTCTAATAAGGGAAAAATAAAGGGATGTTATGACCACCTTGTCCTTGGATGAGATACCCTTACTAATGAGGTGGGCCATGTAGAAAAATTTCCGTACAACGGAGGCAGTATGGTGGTCAAAAGTCAGTTTGCTATCAACCTGAGTGCCCAAGTCCCTCAAGACTGATTGTGTGCTTAGTACCTTATTATCTATGCGATAATTTGCGGGGACGTCACTCTCCCCAAAAGGGATAATGATGCATTTTTTTGGCATTCAGTTTGAGGCCATGTTTCTGGCACCAGTTATTTGTTTGGGTGAGACCCTCTTGGAGGATCTTCACATCACTAGAGGAATTGATGACAGCACCCAGCTTGCAGTCATCTGCAAACTTGGTCAGCCATAGCCCATTTGGCCTGCACCTCTGAGAAGTATATCCCAAACATCAGAAGCCCCAAAACCGATCCCTGGGGTACACCACTTGTTACGGGTCTACTATTTGAGGTGGCTTCTCCTATTTTGACTAGGTGGGTTCTATCAGTGAGCCAGTTTGCTACTCATCTGGTAACATATGCATTGATGCCTAGTTGAGAGAGTTTTATCTATTATACCTGAGTGGGGAATAGTATTGAAGGCCTTGGCCAGGTCAAAGTAGGCAGTGTGTACTGTCTTCCCCCCTCGTCTATGGCCTTGGTGACTGCCTCAAAGAAGTTGACCAAATTTAACAGGCATGACTTCTCCTCAACAAAACCAAACTGTGTGGGATCAAGTGTCTGGAGATTGCCAATGTCCTTGTTAATGAGGTCCATGATAATCCGCTCCATGGCCTTGCAGAGCAGCCTAGTTAGGCTGATGGGTCTATAATTTCCTGGATCGGTGGACGCTCCACCTTTGTGCAAAGGGATGACAGTAGCTGTCCTCCACTCAGCTGGGATGTAGCCAGTACTCAGGCTTTGGTTAAATAGGGTGACTAATGGTGCTGCAAGTTCCTGCCTGAGTTCATGTAGCATGCAGCCTGGGATGTTATTGGGTCACATGGAGGCTGTATTTTTTGCCTTTGAGAGGGCAGTGATAAATTACTCCCCTAGAGATAAAGGGAGGGGGGCAGGTACTGGGGATGCCCTTTTTTTTACTGATCGTGGGGACAGATGAGTGAAGTTTTCATGGAATCTGTCTGCCAGCAGGTTGGCTATATCTACAGGTTTTGTGTATGTGGTGCCCTTGGCCACCAGTTCTGAGCAGATCTGGGTGCTTCCCTTGAGATTGCAGACATATGTGAAGAAAGCCTTATGATTGTCTTTAGTTGATGTGGCCAATTTGGAGTCAAAGTTTCCTTTGGACAATTTCACTAGTGCTCGTATTTGCTTGTTCAGGCTAAGGAAAGATTGCTTCCAATTAGACACCTGCTCCTTCTTGGTCCTGGACAGCAATTTTTTCATATTATTATAGAGTTTATTTATTGTAGATGTCCACCAGACAGGTTTGCTCTTCCTTGAGGAGGAGGATTTTATCCTATCTGGTATTCCTGATTGGATGCAGCTATATAAATGCTCATATAGTACTTTGGTGATAGGTTTGGACATATGTGCCAGTTCCTATGGAGGGGAGGGGGCTATGAAGCTGTTTATACCTTCCCTCAGGAGGTTGTAATCAGCATTGGAGAAGTTTTTTTGTTTGACCCTAGCTGGGGGGGGGGGGTCAGGGGAGATGGTGGCTTCAAATGTGACTGCTTTGTGGTTGGATCCTACCAGGGATGATGACACTGTAGGAATGCTGCAGTGGTTACTCATGTTGGTTAATACCAAGTCCAAAGTATTTTCACCTCTTGTCCAAAATACCTGTTGTAAATATTTATGCGTCACTGCCAAAAGGTGAGTTCAGAGGTCCTTGTATATGCAGGAACTTAATTATCAAAAAAACTTTACTGTCTGGTAGAACATGAGACAAAAGTGCACAACAGTATAACACAGTATATCAAGCAGTCATGTCTATTGCATCAGACTGGCAATAAGCTCTATGTATCCATAGAAACAGGTGCAACAACATCTGTGGCCAACAATTAACTCTTATCTATGGGTTAATAAATCACAGCTGATCTAGTCAACAATTAATATAACACAAACCCTACACATTTCACAATGCAGCAATAAGGGTGGACATCCTACAGTTACTTTTTATACTAAATTACTAGGTTTCCTGCCTGCTACCTAACATTTGAAAATGTCTATGGCTAACAGTGGGAGAAATTCTATCAGATATAATAAAGTTGCCCTCCAACAGCTCCTTTGACATGGGATGCAATAAATATTTGCTACATGCTTGTGACTTACTGATTTGCTCTGACTGGAGGCAAGGGGCTCCAGAAAAGCTTGCATTCAATGTGAATTCAAAGATGGTGCCTACAAAAACAAAATAGAGCTCAAAGAGAGGGATGGATGTTGGGAAACATGGGTCTGTAGTTCCTGGGATCCATTAATGGTCCACCCTTGTGCAGAGGGATGATCGTTGCATTCCTCCATCTGCAGAGGGGAGGGCACAAATCCTGTTCATAGGCTATAGTTGAATAGTGACTCAAGTGACTTTGATAGGTCATATTTCAGGCTATTTAGGCAGCATCCTGGGATAATATCAGGACCAATTGAAGCTGTGAGCTTGGCTTTAGAGAGCACAGAAAGGACCTTCTCCCTATTTATAGTTGGTGGGGTTATGTTTGGTGGTATTTCCTAAGGGGTGGCTGGGGATGAGTGGGGGATAAAACTGGAGCTGAATTTGTCAGCCAGTAGATTTGCTATATCTCTTGGATC
Source organism: Protopterus annectens (assembly GCF_019279795.1). Lineage (NCBI taxonomy): Eukaryota > Metazoa > Chordata > Ceratodontiformes > Protopteridae > Protopterus > Protopterus annectens. The sequence continues at coordinate 775,284,547 of NC_056728.1, forward strand.
TGTGAATGTGGCTCCATTTATAACTATTGTGGCCTGCCTTTGAAGTTTCTGACATAAGTAAAGAAGGTCTTATGGTTGTCCTTGACCTGGGAAGCTATCTTTACCTCAAATGTGGCTTTCTTATGCTTACTTAGCCCTCTTCATTGTCTATTTAGTTTGATGAGAGAGTTTTTATCTTTTGCGTGTTGCTCTTCGTAATTTTAGCTATGACTTTTTTTATTTTGTTGTACTGCTTAATTTTGGATTCTACCCGATTGATTTGGTTTTAGAGTATGTTTTGGGCTTACTTCTGGTAGGCACAGCAGCTTCTATGCTAACACTGATATGAAAGTAAAGAGTTTCTGTGAACAATTCTGCATGGATTCCTGTGTTCTCTGGGCTTGTAGAGACTTGGAATTTTGAGAGGATATCACTTAATAAATGGTAGTTTGCCTTGGAATAGTTCCTAACTTTTACAGGGTTTACTGGGGTTACAGAACTGATGCTTGTTTCAGAGGAGACCACTTTGTGATCTGACCTTACCAATGAAGAGGTGACACTTGGGGGGTGTACAGGTTTTACCATATTTCTCAGTACCAAGTCCAATACGTTTAAACCTCTAGTGGGCATGTGCACTATCTGATCTAAGGTGTTTGTACTTACAAAGTCCATGAATCTCTGTGCCTGCAAATTTGTGGTCATGTAGAATTCACATTCAGTTGAATAGATGATGCATTGGTGCAGCTGTTTGCATTGTTGCCTCACAACAAGAGGTTCCCCAGTTCAATTTTCAGATGGGGTGCCTTCTGTGTGGAGTCTATATGTTCTCCCTGCATTCGTGTGGGTTTCCTCCTGGTGCTCCGTTTTCCTCCCATGTTACAAAGACATGCATCTGGAACATTTCTCCCTATGCCTCTGCTGAGAGTAAACAAATGCCAAAATAAAATAATTAAAGTCCCCCATGAGCATGGTATTTGGTTGAATAGTGAGTGTCTCCAGTAGGTCTAAATATGAACTATAGGTTTCCAGGGACATAGATGGTGACCTATAGCTTGCTAGTATATATTATGGGACTTTGACTATGGCAATCTGTACGTGGAGAAATTCTTGTGTATCATCCTGTTTAACCAACCTAGAGGTATGCTTGTCATTAATATTGATAGAGACACCTTCACCTTTAGGCCCTATCTCTGCAGTTGTTGGTGCCTTGCCCAGCTGTCCATATTTTTAAATCATGTCTTGGAAACTATTCAAATGTCTGCATTCTTAAAGGTGAGGAAAGCTTGGAGGGAGTAGAGCTTCTTGTTTAAACAGCTGGCATGGAGCAGTAGCACCTTTAGATTCACATGGGTTAACGTTGCTCTATGGGGAGGAAAATGTTTTAGCCAATATTTGAAAACATATAGGGGACAGCTGCAGACTATCCTTAGCAAAGTAACGTGGTTTGTTAATCATATCCTCCCATGCAAACAAATACTGTATCTCCTTAGAATGACACCAGAAATTAAGTCAATTATTAAAGTCAATCATCTTTTGTTTGTATTGTGGCATCATCGTTGGTAAAGGTAGAATGCTGATCAATGCTAGGCACCTGCCAGCTTGTAATACATAGTCTGAGAGCTCCACAATGTATTTTTCTTCATATAGTCTAGGGACATAATTCTCAGGTTATTTATAGCTACATGGACTATGATTGAATCATACTGGTACCTGTGGTGCAATGACTTGTGTGCACACATGGCTTGGTGGGTCCTGGCTCCTGATAGGCAACTGTTCATTATTTTCTCTTTGTTCAGCCTGATGAGTGGGACATCAGTATGTTGCACAATGGAGTCCACTATGACTAGAGTCCTGGGTAGTGTGCTGGCTTGTCTTATGGGCTTTGTAGTTGAGACTCCACTGGGTGTGGCTGTATGCCTAGTGTTAAGTGTTTTGGAGTCTGCTTAGGATATTGTTTGCAGGTGGAGTATCTGGGAGGTCTTTGAGTTTAGGAAACATTGCATTCATGTGCCTGAGCATACGTTGGTCTATATTTTAGGTGCTTAGTATGTGTGGGGTGTAGCGTGTGTTTCTGACATCCTGCTTGCTATTCTGTGTGCTTGTATGTGAGAGTTTTGCCTCCAGTGAAATTGTGTATATACATCTCTTGCACACAATATCTGTTTCTTTAAGGATTAAATGGTTGTCTGTGAACAAGAAACAATCACTACATTGTCTCGATACCTATATCCACCAAACTGACTACAGAGAAATTGAGAAGGTGCATGATGTCAGGTCCTTTATTAAGTAAGCTGCAAGGGTGTGGTGCATGGGGGGGTAATACAGCGCAACTAAGGGTGATTTTGGAACTAGGGACTATACTAGGAAATATAATACTACATTTAAAATGCAGTACTTCTCAGTGTGCAAATTAGCTGCTCTTTGCTTCTCAATGTGCAAAGTAGTTGCTCTGCAATCACTGAATTACTGATTCAGTTTTAGAGGCAGTTCTATAGCAAAAATTACCTTCTGGGTGTCTCCTATACAGGATATGTGCAAACACACAACATTTATATTGGCACTAAAAACATAGAAAAATGACTAATAATCCCTCTGGCCAGTAAATGACTACACTTACAGCCCTTCTGGTGTATTTCCCATCACAGATAGAAAAGGCTAATGCCCACTGCTGCTAGGTGAATAATTAAAATGTTTTTAATGTAAAAACACACAAAAGGTTTACTAAGTGCAATGCTATCCCAGTAATTCAAACAGCTAGCTAGTTTTGCTAATTAGGCAATTTAAGGCATGGTAATCCAACCGCATGGCAATTTAAGGCACTACAAGTCTACAGCAATGCCAAACAGTTTAAAATGCAGAAAAAGTAGTAAATAATTTGAGGAATCGGCAGTTCACAAAAATTCAAAACAAGTGAAAAAAATGTTGAATACAGTATTTAGCTCAGCCTGGATGGCACTAGATAAACAAAATCTCTTCTGAAACACAAGCAAGAATGCCAAGTGTTGCTGAGCTCCATGAAAATGAGTCACTGTTCTTGCCTTCATGGTTATTTTGTTATAGTAATGCCTCTTTCTGTGATTTTAACATAGTCATTTCATGGTTTGTGATCATTTTTGCCTTCTTCTGTTTTGTTTTATTGTGAGATGCTCTGCTTCCACATAATTCTCTGTGGAATGTCCTCTGACCTTTGATCTCGTGTAAGGTATTCCACTAAATGTGCCAGTTCACTGGGTGAAAATGATTCTGAGAACTTTATTTTTTTTCAAGTAATAGCAATTTATCAGTTTAACTTTTGATGTTGGAGTTCTAAATCCTTACAAATATGATTCTTATTTGAGTTTAATGTAAACTTCAGATGACAGTGATGTTAATGTAGATGAGGCTGCATGGCCTCCTCCATACCATTGTGAAACTCATTTTAGAAATCCTGAATAGTATTGATTCTGTGAGGATATAATATATTTCTTTTGCTGTTCATTACTAAATGAGATATATGTAAAAAATGAGACATAAATGACTTTTAAAACAATTGTATTTTTTGTGGCCCAGGCATCAATGTGTATGCTGGGATACCAACAATAATTTTCAACAAGCCATCTAAAACAAAACAAATAATAAATGTGTGGCAGTTATCGCAGTCAGTTACAGCTATGAGTTGATAAGCTGCTTCCTGTATTGCAGGGCACGGATCTCTCAGCCACCATTTGCCTGTTGTGGAACTCTAAATGAGCTATTTAACTAGTGTTTCCAGGCTGAGTCACAAAAGGTCCATTTGGATCAGTAGTCTAACCAGGTTAAAAACACAAATAAATAACATTGCTAAGTATTTTCTTATAACAAAAAGCACTCTGACTCTAAAAGTTATAAGCTTATTTCAGCTACTTGCAAGACAAAAGCGTTAACTAAGCAATGTTTGCAATTTAGGAAGAAAAATGACTGATGTGTACAGTCCTGCAATTGCATGTATTCCACAGATGAGTGTTATAACATGCATACTTCACATGTAAAAGCCAGACAGAACACATACCATGACACCAGTGTTCTACTACTGCAATCACCAAACCTTTTTACCAGGCATGCGACTGTGACAAATTGCATAATGTGAGTAGGTGCTGTATTGTGGCAATTCAGTAACTTATAATAAATACGCAGCCTTTCAGGATCATCCTGCAGGCATCTTTTGCTTCAGATATATATATATATATATATATATATATATATATATATATATATATATATATATATATATATATATATATACACCCAACATAATGCTACTATGTGCCTATAACTAGTGCATTGTGTACACTTAATATGTTTCTGACAGCTGTTTTATACAGTATGTAGGCTTTTATGAATTTTTAATAAAGCATATTTAAACTAAAATTATGCAGAAGAAGTGTATAAGTTCTGCTTGTGTGTTTTGTAATTCTGATCTTTCCAAGAATCTGGCACTAAAGAAATTATTGTAAGTTGAGTACCTTTATCACAAAGTCACGACTTTGTCATAATGTTATTGGTTTCTGTAGTGCCCCATATACAGTGACTATACAGTTTCAGCCTTGATGGTAGTTAGATCATTACAACCCTCCACATAACATTTGGTTTACTTTAATCATAGCATGCACTGCAGTGTGGGTGACATTCTATGTATGACTCAAGTCACTAAGAAACAAATAGTGTCATTCCAAATGCACCATTCTGTTGTCATCTGCTCCGAGCCTCCAACACATTAAAATAATTTGCATGGAATTTCTGACACTGAAGTTATGGCAGACATACCTCTCAAATGTCCCGAGTTCTGTATAAAGTCTTTGATTTTGCCTCACATTTTTGCCTTGTCCCTTATCACGTTTTTGATTTTCCAGTAAATCCCTGAGTGAGAAGTAGTCAATAGTGGTGCAATGGTTTGAAGTCCCAGAAACATTTTTAGAATTACTGCAATCTATGTACAAGGATCCAGTGACACAAGTCAAACAGTGTTCAGATGCATGGAGGGGTTTCCAGTGGGAATGGGGCTTCATCAGGGTTCATCTCTGAGCCCACTGCTGTTCATATTAGTGATGGACTACATTAGCAAGCAAGTTAAAGGGAAGAGATCAACATGCTGCTGTATGCCAATGATGTGGTATTATAAGCAAACTCTGAATAAGGACTTTAGCAAATGGTAAGGGAATGTGATGCAAACTTGAAGGCATATGGGTTGAACCTGAGAACAGACAAGCTATATGTCATGGCAGTAAATGGGAGATACAGTATCGGAAGAAGCTGAAAACTGAAATAGAAGAAAAAAATAGTGGAACAGGTTAACAACTTCAAGTAGCTAGGAAGGGTGGTTGAGGAGAATGGAAGTTTGAATGAGGATGTCAAAGATGAAATCAGAGAGGATGCAGCTGACTGGTACAGGAGAGATTGTATGTGACAGAAGAATGCCAAAAAAGATGAAAAGTAATGTGTATGAAACAGTGTTGTGACCAGTACTTCTGTATGGTATAGAAATCTGAACAGTGAAGGCAGAGCAACTGAGGAACCTAGAGGTGATGGAGATGAAGTACCTGAGACGGGTGGTAGGATGTACACTGTGGGATGGACAAAGGAATGATGTCATTACAGCAAACACCAAAGTATCCCCAAATGTACAAACACCCGCAAAAAGATATCCAAGTACAAAATACAACAACCAGGAACCAGTCGACAAAATGTATTCACCTCTCCAGCACTTCGGCAAAAAGCCTTCAAGGAGTACAAAAAAACTCTAAAAAGACACACCTTTATATATAAACCCACACATCAATTATACAATTAAAAACAATCAATTAAATCAGTACTTTCCAATTACATTCAAGATTCAGTCCCATAGGGGACATAGTATTAAACTTTAAAATAAACAGACTTTCTTTATACATTAATTTCCTTTTGTATTCTTCATCTGAACAAAATCCTACAGGTAATCTTTCCAAAATGCTAGCTTTTAAATCATGTACATTAGAATTATGACATTCTAAAAATGTTTGACCATAGGTCTCTCCATCTTATTGTTTCTTATATTTCTAATATGCTCTTGTAGCCTGCATTTGAATTTTCTCTTACTTTCTCCAATATATACATGTACACATGAGCATTGCAAGGCATAAATAACACCTTGTATTTCACAATTAAATATCTCTGATGGAGAGAATCTATGTCCATTAACAAAATCAAATGTTCTAACAATATATGTGCAGACATTACACTGTCCACAAGAATAAGTACCTAGAGGTATATTAACAGTAGTGATAGAATCAGCTGGAAGAATAAAATTATTATGTACTAAATATCCCTAGGATTTCTACCTCTTTTACATGATACACCTATTGGCTAGCTCATTGTATTTAAATAAATACTGCCAATAATATTTTACTATATCAATAAGTATAGAACTAAAATCTATAAGTAGTAATGAAGTATATTTTTCTCTTATTGTCTGTCTTATGTTCATACATATTAACTGTATTGGCATAATTTTGAACATAATCCTGGTCTCTACCCTTTATAACTCTACTAATAGCAGTAGATGCACTTTCCCAATTATATCTCCTAGAAATGAACTTGTGATATAATCTATTAATTTCTCTGTTAAAATCCAATTCATTATTACATAGTCTTCTAATTCTAAGACATTCACCATAGGGATGTGAAGAGATGGTATGGGGTGGATGGCAACTACTGCCAAATAAATACCAACCCCCATCTTCAAATTTCCTATAGACTGATGTAATAAATTCATCATTATTAATAGTAAGTACAATATCTAAAGAAGTAACAGCCCTAGCAACTTGCAAACTATTAAAACAAAAACCAAACCTATTCTGATATAACCCAATGACAAATGTATTAACTTCTTCACAACCTCCTTGACATATAAAAATGAGATCATCAATAAATCTATAATAATATATTACATGATTATTGAAAAATTCTGAATGATACAAATACTCCAATTCATATAAACCCATAACAAGATTCTCATACATGGGGGCAAAAGGAGCCCCCATGGCTGTACCTTGACATTGATGAAAAATAATATCATTAAATGTGAAATAATTATTTTCAATACAAAAAAGAAGTAGTTCCATTATATAAGTCCCCCTAGGGTTATCCCCAATTAAATAACGAACTGCTCCTAAACCATGATTGTGCTTAATATTGGTGTATAAGCTACACACATCTAATGTTATAAAATACATGTCTTTTGACCATAGTATATTTGATAATTTATCTAAGAAGTCCATACTATCTATAATATAAGAAGGTAACTTTACAACATATAGTAACAAAATTTCATGCAACAAATAACCAATATTAGATAAAAAATATTTCTCTGCTGATACTATCGGCCTGCCGGGGGGGTTGTTGATATCTTTGTGGATTTTCGGAAGACAGTAAAATACTGCCAATTCGCTAAAACCACAATTAAATTTTTATCCAAATCAACTTTTGAAAAATACCCCAGGCGATGCCCTTTATGTATCAACATCTCAAAATTCTTCATTGCTTACTTATATTCATTCAAATTAATAACTTTGTAGACTTCATTACTGTTCAAATGATCCATGCACATAGCATAATATTGTTGGACATGCATAATAACTATTTTACCCCCTTATTGGAGGGTTTAATTACTATATTTTTATTCTTAGCTAGAATTTGTAGCTCACACCATTCCTGCATAGTTAAATTGTATATAAAATTATTTTTGTCTTTCATAAATTGACCAAAGTATCTCCAGCTGCAGAGAAGGTCAAAGAGAACAGATCACAGTGGTCCTGGCACACGTGCAGGAAATCAGAAAACAATTTGGTGAAGAAGATTTAGGAGAGTCAGGAAAACAGCAAGAGTAAGTGATTTTGCCTAGCAAAGAGGCGGATGGATTGTGTAACAGAAGACCTGAGACAGCCAGTCATGTCTCTTGAAGAAGGTAAGAGAGTGGCATGAATAGGAAGAGGTAGTGACAGTTGATGAGACCCCCCCAACCAGTTTAGAAAATGGGAAAAAGGGATTAATGATGATGATGATGAGTAATGCCCGACATTAACTGTTCCTGATTTTAGGCCTTTGTTCATCCCTTTATTTCTAGCTTTGTCAATGCTCTCTATTTAGCGTGACACACTTTATTTATTTAATTATTTATTTAATGACTTTTCCAATAACTATTTTCAGCTATGGACTGGTACAAAGTCAAATATATATATAAAGCACAAGCCCTTACAAAGAATGTACAGAGTAAAATTGATAATCAAATTTCTGTGTACTACACTGCTATGTAAACAACAGTTAAAGTGATTAGGTTCATAGGTGTACACTTGGCTAATGGCACTACGGCTTTTATAAGCCTAACCTTGCAACCCAAATGTGTCCCATGATTTACTGTGACTTAGAGGTTATTGTAAAGGGTGTCTTAGCTAAGGTATAATTTAATGCTTACCTGTGTCCATCAGAAATATAGGTGCCAGACCAATTTCCCAACCACTGGTCAGGTTATGCCCAAAAGGGGTTAAGGAAGGGCTCTGATTCACATGGATGGAAATTCAATGAGATACATACCTGTCCCTCCAATATGTCCTATTTATGTCATCTAGGGACCTAAACTTTGCTTATCTCATTGTTCTTATGCTGTTTACTCTGCTGATATGCAAAAGGTCCATCAGACCAGGATCCAAAGATGCCTTGTATGCTAGCCATAGATCACTTCTCCACAATCTGTGGGAAACACAATATAGAGATGGAGCTTTGGGGTGATCTGTATTGGACATTCTGTTTATGCCCTGTATTCTTTTTGTGAAGAATGACTGTGGACATTCCAATTGTTGGATGTGCCTGGTCTAGTACATACTGAAGGGGCATTATTCTCAATGGTGGGTCTGATGAGAGTCTAATATTGTGGCACATTAACATCCCTGGACCAAGATGCAATGCCCTTACTTGTAAATTGAATGACAGAATTATTTTCTTTATTACCTTAGACACATGTCGGTCAAAATCCAGGTAACAATTTACATGTGCCCCTAAATCCTTGAGTACTGGGTCTACACTTAGGGCTGTTTTGTTAATGAGGTAGTTTCCCAGGGTATCCAACTTCCCAAAAGGCACCATTATACATCTAACATTGAATTTTAAGTTGTGGCTTTGACACCAGTCATTTGTCTGTATTATATTTTCCTGTAAGATATTAGGATCTTGGCAGGATTCTATAACTTCTCCTAGTTTGCAGATATCTGCAAACATGATCAGCCAGAGGCTCTTGATATTAGCCTTTACTTCTGAGAAGTAGATGCCAAAAAAGAGCTGACTCAGCACAGAGTCCAGCAGGACTCCGACGAACCTTTTTGTGGAACTACCTGAGTCCTATCTGTGAGCTAGCTGGCTATCCAGCATTGTACATAGGGGTTATGCCTAATTCTTTGAGTATGTTTACAATGTTTGAGTAGGGTATTGTATCAAATATCTTAGCCAGGTCAAGATAGGCAGCATGCATCATTTGTCCCTGATCTGTTGCTTCTCAAAGAAGTCCACCAGGTTTAGTAGGCATGACCTGCCTTTGAAAAAGCTAAACTGGGTTGGGTCCAGTGTCTGGATGTTTCTTATGTCATTGTTAATTATTTCCAAGGCTTTGCATATGAAACTAGTCATCCTACTTTATTTACTTACTTATTTAGTTACTTACTTATTTGTTTATTTATTATTTATTTATTTATTTATTTATTTATTTATTTATTTATTTATTTGTCTTTATTGACTGGGAAAGTCCAACTGGGCAGAGTTCATTTTCATTGGAGGCCTGGGAAGAAATGTTCCACCACAGTACAGTTATATTAACAAGTGAATTTCAAAAGTTCTCAGAAAAATAAATTTTACATACTCATGAAACAACAAACATAATTACAAGATAGGGATATACAGTAAAGCATTTACATTAACAGTTATAAGTCCATACAGTTGTTCCAGCTGTAAAATCTTGCAGAGGTAATGAGCTAATACTGCCGAAGGGAATCCATTGTAAAGAAGTTTAGTGTTATTACATTTCAGTAAAGAAAGGTTTGCAAGGAGTTCAAGATACATAATTAAGGTATAAAACTATATAGGAAGGGAGATTTTAATATTGTCAGGTTTGTAAAAAGTTCAAGAAATGTGATGAGGTAAGTCATAAAATTATGTAGGAGGGGATTGGAGCTACTAGTATTGTATTGGAGGATTATGGCAATAGCATATTCCTGAGAGAGCATGTTAAAGGACGGGTTCTATTTAGGCTGCCTTTTCCAAACTGGTGTAGCTAGAAGGTTTATAAGTTAGGTATACAGACATTGCTTTAGTGGGTTAAAGAGGTAGATGAGGGCATTTAGAAAGAAAGCAAAATGAGAGGTGTTATTTAAGACGGGTGTGTGAAAAAAGGATACATTGATTCCTGTGCAGGAGGGAAGGTTGTTAGGGGTGTAATGATTAAGGTACAGGAGGGGAAAATGTTAGTGATAAGCAACAAGACGTTTGTAGTTTCACTAGAGGTCTCAACCTGGTGATGAACATGAGCATGACCAGGACTGGGTAAGGTATTGTTTGAGCTGAATTTTAAAGCCTGGGAATTTGTTAGCCATTTTTACTTATGTAGGGATGGCGCCCCAGACTTTGAGATGTAACAGGAGTATAGTGAGGTCCTTGATAAATTATTTGCTTTAGTTGTACTTAGTTAAACTGTTCACCAGAATGGAGGTCCTTTGTGGGAGTTTAGGTCAATAATATGTTTTTTTTTTGTAATGCAGGGCATTGCTCAGGAAAATATATCAGCTTGTATGCCACAACTAGCTGAGAGTATGTTAGGTAGTTGTTAAGCTCCAGCCAGTTTAGCTGCCTTATGCTTGGAAGTGGTGAGTTCAGTGTTGGTTGCAAATGTAGCTACTTTGTTGTAAAAGGAGGCTAGTTTGGATTTTAGTGTAGAGCTTAGGTTTGTAAGGATATGTGAGGCATATAAGAGGTTGAAGCAAATAGGACGAGGTTAGGGTTTTTCTTGCTTGGTCTGTAAGGTACTGTTTTAGCCTGTAAAGGGAGCCAAGTTTCTGGTAGATTTTTTTTAATTGTTTGAAGGATATATTGAACAAATTTTAGATTTTCATCTATTACAATGTCCAGTAATCTAGTCTGTGGCACTACTCAAATTTAGTATTATTTGCAGATGTAATGTTTTAGGATGAAGAGCGTCAGTTTTGTTTTATTGGGATTAAGGAGTAGCTTTGAATTTTTCAACCTGGTTTCAATTGAAGAGAAAGAAAACTGAGTGATTTCTTGTAGTCTGGATATTGTGGGGCTGAACATATTAAAGTCAAATCATCTGTATGTTGTACTATATTTGCTTGGTGTATGGCAGTGTGATGCTTGTTTATAAAAATATTAAAAAGAAGGAGTCCACTAGTATAAGCCCTGGGAGACACCTATGGTACTAGAAGGGAGGTCCTGTGGCCATCTGACTGCTTGTTGCCTTCCAGTTCATAGGTTTATAGGTTCATAGGTTGGTACAAGGCTATCGGCCCTAGGACCTATACAAACCTAGCCATAACAATTACCTGGATATTTCTTCCCACAATATTTACTTCCCTGGACCTGTCTAGCAGGGCGACTGACATGATCCCAGGGTGAATTTTCTATCTCCCATCCAATAGTCAAGGTTCCTTTTGAAGAGGGCCAAGGAGGCACTCTGCTTGACATGTGTGGGCAGTTTATTCCAGAGTATGGGGAGTCTATGGGAAAGGAACCTATCCCTCCAGCATGTTTTGTTTATTGTGATGACAAGGTTTAGATCCCTGGAGCGGACCTATACAAGAGAGATCAGCAAGTAAATGTTGGTGTGATACAGTGTCAAAAATTTTGGATAAGTCTAGAAACACAGTTGACATTAGGGTACCCTTGTTCCATTGCTGGTTTATAGTGCCTGTGAAGTAAAGGAGGGCAGTGGTTTTGCTGTGGTGTGGTCTGAAAACATGCTGTGTTTCTAAGAGCAGATTATTTGCATTTAGATGATGATTTAGATGATGTAAAAGCAGAGCAGGAATCATTTTCAAGTATTTTTGATAGGGGGGGGGGGGATTGCAATGGGCCTGTAGTTATTTAACTCTGTAGTTGTGCCTCTTTTGTGTAACAGGATTTTTTTCAGATGGAAGGAACATATTTTTTGAATATTGATCTATTTTTTCAGTATAGAGATTGGAAAAGCAATTGCATCTACATACATTTTTAAGTAGTCTGAGGGGAGTTGGTCAGCATAGGTTCATAGATTAGTACTAAGCTAAATACCCTTGTGAGCCATTTTAAGCCTAGCCAGTTATCCCTTGTGAGACTCAAACCCGGCACCTTGTTTTTGTAAGGCAAGCACCTTAACCATTAGCAGCTAAAGTGGTTGGTTTTAGCTTATGTAGGAGTTTTTTAATGGTGGAGGTAGCTACTGGGTTGAAATCAAACAGCTGACATTTAACACATGCTGCCAGTGCTGAGAGGGTAATGGAAGTATTAATGTTTGCAAAGGCCATTATAGTCTGTCTAAAATAGTTGTTACACTGTGTGGGAATTAAATCAATATTATTGTTGGGTGTAGGGGTGATAATTTGGCCTGGACGTAAAAGTTTGTTTATGGACTCCAGAAGAGTTTGGGTTGTTTTGATGTTTATTTTGGAGGAAGATATAACAGGTTTGCTTGTGATGTTTCATTTGGTATTTTGTCCTATTCCTTAGTTGCCTGAAAAGTTGAAATGTATTTTGTGTTCTGCTTCTGAACCAGTCTCTCCAGGCTATGTCACACTGCAGCACTAATTTCTTTGTTTACTTTGCTGGCCGTGGTTCAGGATTGAATTTGATCCTTTTAGTATATGCTGAGACAAGGTTATTGAGAATTTTTAGGAATATCTCATTGAAGTGTGAGATAGCAGAGTCTAAGGGCATAGATTTTAGTATTTTCCAGTTATATTCTCTTAAGGATTTGATAAAAATTTGTTTGTCAAAATTTTTGAGTTATGAACTTCATTTCAAATTATATGTTTATCTTGGAAATTGTAACTTCTGAGAGTGTATGTAGGCTGATGGTCACATAGATTGTCTGGAAGGCTACTGGCTGCTCTAATTTTGTTGGGTCTGTTAGTAAGAATCCAGTCTAAGGTTGATTGCCCACCAGTACTTTGTGGAGTCTAGTAACTGATGTAATTAACTGGATAGAGCCATACACTTTCTGGAATCAGATGGGTGTTGCTATTAATAAGCTGCCAGTGTATATTTAGGACTCCTAGTGTTATTGTTTCATGCAATATATATGGTGGGATATGCAATATAGGATACTTTCCACAGTAGTAATGTTTTTTACCTGGTAGGATATATATGGCTTCTAAACAAAGTGTTGTCCTATTATTTTTTATTTATTTATCTTACATTTGTTTACCAGGAAAGAAGTCCAACTGGGCACGGATCCCATTTTCAGCAGAGGCCGGGGAGAAAACCTCCACAAAGATTAGTACAGCAAATACAGTAAATACAATATGCAAGTTAATGAAGTACATTACAGAGTCAAAAAGTTAATAAGGTTCAGATTCAAGGCCAAGAAAGGAGCAAAAGGTAAATATACTATAAGGAGCACAGTGTGTTACAATAAACAATACACTTGAAAGGACAATTTGTTCAGTCATTTGGGTATATTCGTCAGTGGCTAGTAGTAAACACACATTGATTGAGTAAGACTATAGAAAGGAGTTGTTGCAAGCTTTCATAGAAGGTTAATTATTGATTTTGAAATGTGATGCAATTAGTTCTGCAATATTAAACTGTAGTATCTCCTGTGCGCACGTGATTTTGTCTAGGGAATTCTTGTAAGATGAAGGCTGTTCTGCCTGCCCACTTAATGTTCCTGTCAAGCGTGATTATACCAAAGCAAGGTGGAGTAATTTCATTTTCATTTATGTCTTTGTAGCTATGATTATATCTGGGGAATATGTAGCAATACAAGCATGTATGTCCTGAATTTTATTGCATATGCTTCTAAGACAGATATTTAGGAAGAAAATATTGGAATCGGGGTATAGGAGAGGAAAATTAATACTGTGCTGTTAATGTTGATTTTTTACTGTTGTATGGGGCCAGAGTTTGGGGAATGTCTCCACTGATTTTTTGGGTGGAAATTTTATGAAGAAAAGTATGTAGCCAAATATATTTCATATGGTAACATACTTAGATTTAAGATACCTGTAACTGAAAAAAGTCTAAGAAGGTTTGCTGTCACAGTGTGGCTGCTGAGGTGATTGATAGACTTGGTCACTGTTGGTGTAGTGAGCATGGATTTGTAGGACTATTAATTATATTTATTTGGGAGGTATGGTAGTTGGGAAAGAGTGCTAATATGCTGAGGAAGCACACTAGTAGGGGTTGAGTCAGAATCATTTTGTATAATATGTAAGTTAGATTTTTCTGAAGATATTTGTTTGCACTGTAAAATGTTACTGGGACAAGAGAAATTATAGTTAAAGCAGTATAACTTCTAAAAGGACAAACTGGGTAACAGAACCTTAAGTAAATGAGTCAGAAATGCTAATTGTAGCTTATCTGTGACTAGGTTATGTTCTGATTCTTTTGATGCGGAGATAGACTGGAAGAACTGTAGGGGTTGAGTAGGGATATTTTAAATGTAGAGTTGGACGGGATGAGTGGGAATTGGAGAAAGGGAGTGGAATGAGCTTGAATGCAGAGAAGGAGAATGGAATGGGACCCAACTACTATATCAGCAAAGTCAGTAAGCTTTGGCTATGGCAAAAGGTATAAAAATTTCAAGAGATAGTTAACTGTACGAGATGAACAATGTAAAATAGAAGCTGAAATGGGGGAAAAGGAGAATTAATGGTGCAGTCCACAAGCCCAGGAAGACTGAGCAGAGATTGACATGTGTGGTTAAATATTTAGAGAGTCAGCTGAAGGATACTGTAGTAAAGGAAGATAATGAGGAGGGAGTAGTACAGTCTGTCCTGTTTTAGTGGGGGGGTAACAAGCTAGTGTATGTGTTGGCCATTATTTTGCACTACACAAAAACCTGTTAAACTGACTGCCCATTATTATGGGCTGTAGTGTATATACTGGTGGTACAGTTGTTGGTTGAGGGTTCTGTGGAGCCACGTCCTCTAGTACAGAGTATGCACCATACAGTTACCTACGTCAGGTGAGTCTGCATGGGCACTCAGCTGTCCCTATAATCTGAATCTAGAAGCTGTAAGTCTTAGCTTATGTTAACTTTACTGGATTTCACATACATATCTACTTTGATTGAACACTCATGGTCCTTTAAAGATGACTTCAGGCATGGGTCATAGTTGCTGGAAAGTGATATTTCTTATGCAGCCAGTGCACTGTATTAGCTGGTACTGGTTTGGTCAGGGTCAGCAGAGTAGGAGTAGAGATGACTAAAAGGGATAACAGAGTTTCATTAACTCAGATGCTAAATGCTGTTACGGTAAGCATAAATAATTCAGTTTAAATTGATAAAAGCATATGGGAACAGATACTGCTTGTTACCAGGTCAGGGCTCCATAAGACCATATGATCATAGCAAGTTACTAGGCTACTGGCCCTGAGGCCCTTACAAGCCTAACCAAGAATTTAGCCTATGTTGCAACAAGTCAACACCCTATGCCACTGTCCAGCAGGGACACAGGTGGAATCCCAGGGGTGTATTTGCTGTTCCCTATCCAGTTATCCAGGTTGCACTTAAAAGGGTTTAATGAGGTACTCTGCTTTACATGGAGAGAGAGTCTATTCCACAAAAAGGGGAGTCTCTGGGACATAAAGCTGTCCTGCCAACAAGTCCTATTGATGTCACAGACCAGGTTGAGGTAGCACGTGTGGGTTACTCAAGTGGAGCTCGACTTGTGGATATGCAGCAGTCCCATCAGTGCAGGCTCTGAGATTGCTTTGTATGCAAGACAGAGGTCACCTCTCAGGAGTCTGTAGGAGACTGAGTAGAGGGACAGGGCTTTTAGCCTATCTGTGTAGAGTAGATGTTTGAGGCCCTGGATTCTCCAGGTGAGGAACTTCTGTGGTCTCTCCAGCTGGTGCATGTGCTTTGTGAGGTACATGCGAAAGGGGCATTGTACTCAATAATGGGTCTAATAAGGGAAAAATAAAGGGATGTTATGACCACCTTGTCCTTGGATGAGATACCCTTACTAATGAGGTGGGCCATGTAGAAAAATTTCCGTACAACGGAGGCAGTATGGTGGTCAAAAGTCAGTTTGCTATCAACCTGAGTGCCCAAGTCCCTCAAGACTGATTGTGTGCTTAGTACCTTATTATCAATGCGATAATTTGTGGGGACGTCACTCTCCCCAAAAGGCATGATGATGCATTTTTTTGGCATTCAGTTTGAGGCCATGCTTCTGGCACCAGTCATTTGTTTGGGTGAGACCCTCTTGGAGGATCTCCACATCACTAGGGGAATTGATGACAGCACCCAGCTTGTAGTCATCAGCAAACTTGGTCAGCCATAGCCCACTAGATTTGGCCTGCACTTCTGAGAAGTATATCCCAAACATCAGAAGCCCCAAAACCGATCCCTGGGGTATACCACTTGTTACGGGTCTACTATTTGAGGTGGCTTTTCCTATTTTGACTAGGTGGGTTCTATCAGTGAGCCAGTTTGCTACTCATCTGGTAACATATGCATTGATGCCTAGTTCAGAGAGTTTTATCTATTATACCTGAGTGGGGAATAGTATCGAAGGCCTTGGCCAGGTCAAAGTAGGCAGTGTGCACCGTCTTCCCCTCGTCTATGGCCTTGGTGACTGCCTCAAAGAAGTCGACCAAATTTAACAGGCATGACTTCTCCTTGACAAAACCAAACTGTGTGGGATCAAGTGTCTGGAGATTGCCAATGTCCTTGTTAATGAGGTCCATGATAATCCACTCCATGGCCTTGCAGAGCAGCCTAGTTAGGCTGATGGGTCTATAATTTCCTGGATCGGTGGATGCTCCACCTTTGTGCAAAGAGATGACAGTAGCTGTCCTCCACTCAGCTGGGATTAAGCCAGTACTCAGGCTTTGGTTGAATAGGGTGACTAATGGTGCTGCAAGTTCCTGCCTGAGTTCATGTAGCATGCAGCCTGGGATGTTATTGGGTCACATGGAGGCTGTATTTTTTGCATTTGAGAGGGCAGTAATAACTTACTCCCCTAGAGATAAAGGGAGGGGGGCAGGTACTGGGGATGCCCTTTTTTTTACTGATAGTGGGGACAGATGAGTGAAGTTTTCATGGAATCTGTCTGCCAGCAGGTTGGCTATATCTACAGGTTTTGTGTATGTGGTGCCCCTGGCCACCAGTTCTGAGCAGATCTGGGTGCTTCCCTTGAGATTGCAGACATATGTGAAGAAAGCCTTATGATTGTCTTTAGTTGATGTGGCCAATTTGGAGTCAAAGTTTCCTTTGGACAATTTCACTAGTGCTCGTATTTGCTTGTTCAGGCTAAGGAAAGATTGCTTCCAATTAGACACCTGCTCCTTCTTGGTCCTGGACAGCAATTTTTTCATATTATTACAGAGTTTATTTATTGTAGATGTCCACCAGACAGGTTTGCTCTTCCTTGAGGAGGAGGATTTTATCCTATCTGGTATTCCAGATTAGATGCAGCTATATAAATGCTCATATAGTACTTTGGTGATAGGTTTGGACATATGTGCCAGTTCCTATGGAGGGGAGGGGAGGGGGCTATGAAGCTGTTTATACCTTCCCTCAGGAGGTTGTAATCAGCTTTGGAGAAGTTTTTTTGTTTGACCCTAGCTGGGGGGGGGGGGTGGTCAGGGGAGATGGTGGCTTCAAATGTGACTGCTTTGTGGTTGGATCCTACCAGGGATGATAACACTGTAGGAATGCTGCAGTGGTTACTCATGTTGGTTAATACCAAGTCCAAGGTATTTTCACCTCTTGTCCAAAATACCTGTTGTAAATATTTATGCGTCACTGCCAAAAGGTGAGTTCAGAGGTCCTTGTATATGCAGGAACTTAATTATCAAAAAAACTTTTACTGTCTGATAGAACATGAGACAAAAGTGCACAACAGTATAACACAGTATATCAAGCAGTCATGTCTATTGCATCAGACTGGCAATAAGCTCTATATATCCATAGAAACAGGTGCAACAACATCTGAGGCCAACAATTAACTCTTATCTATGGGTTAATAAATCACAGCTGATCTAGTCAACAATTAATATAACACAAACCCTACACATTTCACAATGCAGCAATAAGGGTGAACATCCTACAGTTAAGTCACTTTTTATACCTAAATTACTAGGTTTCCTGCCTGCTACCTAACATTTGCCTGTGTAATTAACATTACTTTTAAACCAACACAAAATGTCTATGGCTAACAGAGGGAGAAATTCTATCAGATATAATAAAGTTGCCCTCCAACAGCTCCTTTGACATGGGATGCAATAAATATTTGCTACATGCTTGTGACTTACTGATTTGCTCTGACTGGAGGCAAGGGGCTCCAGAAAAGCTTGCATTCAATGTGAATTCAAAGATGGTGCCTATAAAAAAAAAATAGACCTTAAAGAGAGGGATGGATGTTGGGAAACATGGGTCTGTAGTTCCTGGGATCCATTAATGGTCCACCCTTGTGCAGAGGGATGATCGTTGCTTTCCTCCATCTGCAGAGGGGAGGGCACAAATCCTGTTCATAGGCTATAGTTGAATAGTGACTCAAGTGACTTTGATAGGTCATATTTCAGGCTATTTAGGCAGCATCCTGGGATAATATCAGGACCAATTGAAGCTGTGAGCTTGGCTTTAGAGAGCACAGAAAGGACCTTCTCCCTATTTATAGTTGGTGGGGTTATGTTTGATGGTATTTCCTAAGGGGTGGCTGGGGATGAGTGGGGGATAAAACTGGAGCTGAATTTGTCAGCCAGTAGATTTGCTATATCTCTTGGATCTGTGAATGTGGCTCCATTTATAACTATTGTGGCCTGCCTTTGAAGTTTCTGACATAAGTAAAGAAGGTCTTATGGTTGTCCTTGACCTGGGAAGCTATCTTTACCTCAAATTTGGCTTTCTTATGCTTAATTAGCCCTCTTCGTTGTCTATTTAGTTTGATGAGAGAGTTTTTATCTTTTGCGTGTTGCTCTTCTTAATTTTAGCTATGACTTTTTTATTTTGTTGTACTGCTTAATTTTGGATTCTATCCAGGTGATTTGGTTTTAGAGTTTGTTTTGGGCTTACTTCTGGCAGGCACAGCAGCTTCCATGCTAACACTGATATGAAAGTAAAGAGTTTCTATGAACAATTCTGCATGGGTTCCTGTGTTCTCTGGGCTTGTAGAGACTTGGAATTTTGAGAGGATATCACTTAATAAATGGTAGTTTGCCTTGGAATAGTTCCTAACTTTTACAGGGTTTACTGGGGTTACAGAACTGATGCTTGTTTCAGAGGAGACCACTTTGTGATCTGATCTTACCAATGAAGAGGTGACACTTGGGGGGGTGTACAGGTTTTACCATATTTCTCAGTACCAATTCCAGTACGTTTAAACCTCTTGTGGGCATGTGCACTATCTGATCTAAGGTGTTTGTGCTTACAAAATCCATGAATCTCTGTGCCTGCAAATTTGTGGTCATGTAGAATTCACATTCAGTTGAGTAGATGATGCATTGATGCAGCAGTTTACATTGTTGCCTCACAGCAAGAGTTTCCCCAGTTCAATTTTCAGATGGGGTGCCTTCTGTGTGGAGTCTATATGTCCTCCTTGCATTCATGTGGGTTTCCTCCTGGTGCTCCGTTTTCCTCCCATGTTACAAAGTCATGCATCTGGAACATTTCTCCCTAGGCCTCTGCTGAAAATTGGCTTGTTCCAAGCTGGACTTTACCAGCAAACAAATGCCAAAATAAAATAATTAAAGTCCCCCATGAGCATGGTATTTGGTTGAATAGTGAGTGTCTCCAGTAGGTCTAAATATGAGCTATAGGTTTCCAGGGACATAGATGGTGACCTATAGCTTGCTAGTATATGTTATGGAACTTTGACTATGGCAATCTGTACATGGAGAAACTCTTGTGTATCATCCTGTTTAACCAACCTAGAGGTATGCTTGTCATTAATATTGATCGAGACACCTCCACCTTTAGGCCCTATCTCTGCAGTTGTTGGTGCCTTGCCCAGATGTCCATATCTTTAAATCATGTCTTGGAAACTATTGAGATGTCTGCATTCTCAAAGGTGAGGAAACCTTGGAGGGAGTGGAGCTTCTTGTTTAAACAGCTGGCATTGAGCAGTAGCACCTTTAGATTCACATGGGTTAATGTTGCTCTATGGGGAGGAAATGTTTTAGCCAATATTTGAAAACATATAGGGGACAGCTGCAGACCATCCTTAGCAAAGTAACGTGGTTTGTTAATCATATCTTCCCATGCAAACAAATACTGTATCTCCTTAGAATGACACCAGAAATTAAGTCAATTATTAAAGTCAATCATCTTTTGTTTGTATTCTGGCATCATCGTTGGTAAAGGTAGAATGCTGATCAATGCTAGGCACCTACCAGCTTGTAATACATAGTCTGAGAGCTCCACAATGTCTCTTTCTTCATATAGTCTAGGGATATAATTCTCAGGTCATTTATTGCTACATGGACTATGACTGAATCATACTGGTACCTGTGGTGCAATGACTTGCATGCACACATGGCTTGGTGGGTCCTGGCTCCTGATAGGCAACTGTTCATTATTTTCTCTTTGTTCAGCCTGATGAGTGGGACATCAGTATGTTGCACAATGGAGTCCACTATGACTAGAGTCCTGGGTAGTGTGCTGGCTTGTCTTATGGGCTTTGTAGTTGAGACTCCACTGGGTGTGGCTGTATGCCTAGTGTTAAGTGTTTTGGAGTCTGCTTAGGATATTTTTTGCAAGTGGAGTGTCTGGGAGGTCTTTGAGTTTAGGGAACATTGCATTCATGTCCCTGAGCATACGTTGGTCTATATTTTAGGTGCTTAGTATGTGTGGGGGGTGTAGCATGTGTTTCTGACATCCTGATTGCTATTCTGTGTGCTTGTTTGTGAGAGTTTTGCCTCCAGTGAAATTGTGTATATACATCTCTTGCACACAATATCTGTTTCTTTAAGGATTAAATGGTTGTCTGTGAACAAGAAACAATCACTACATTGTCTCGATACCCATATCCACCAAACTGACTACAGAGAAATTGAGAAGGTGCATGATGTCAGGTCCTTTATTAAGTAAGCTGCAAGGGTGTGGTGCATGAGGGGGTAATACAGGGCAACTAAGGGTGCTATTGGAACTAGGGACTATACTAGGAAATATAATACTACATTTAAAATGCAGTACTTCTCAGTGTGCAAATTAGCTGCTCTTTGCTTCTCAATGTGCAAAGTAGTTGCTCTGCAATCACTGAATTACTGGTTCTGTTTTAGAGGTAGTTCTATAGCAAAAAGTACCTTCTGGGTGTCTCCTATACAAGATATGTGCAAACACACAAAATTTATATTGGCACTAAAAACACAGACCCCCCGGATTCACTAGTCCTCCGTGTAAGACTTAATAAGTCTTACTCGGAGGCTGCAGTTGAACGGTTTGACGTCAGCGTGCCATGAATATTCATGAGGGCACACTGACTCAACCGTAACTCTTACACGGACTGAGTAGGAAAGCAGGGGGCATGTCCGACTGCCGAGCAGTCTAAAAGTGCACGCCCCTGCAAGGTTTTAAAAAGCATAATGTCAACACACAAGAGCGAGTTCGCTCAAATGTACTTGCACCCAACACCACACTCCCTGACACTGTAAACCCCCATCACACTTATATAAAGTAAATAATTATATATATATATTTTTGAAATCCACAATATAGCTGCCCATATTTGCGCGTGTGTGCACGGGTGTGCCCATTGCTTAGCTAGAGTTAGCAATTCTGACATGGAAGAGCATAAGAAAGAATGTTTATGCAAATCACACCAAATTGCAATAGTGTAATGGTAGAGTGTATGCACAAAGAGAAGGCATTCACGGTTTGAGTCCCACCACTCCCCTTCTTATTTATGTTTTAAATCAGTATTTAAAATAATACCAGACATATATGATTAAAATTTTATTAAAAGCAGTGACATGGCCAATGTATCAGTGAACAAACTAAATATTTTTAAAGGACCCAGATATATAATAGCCTGCTGTTAAGCAATGCTTTACACAGCTAAACACAGGTGCCCATAGTTTAATAGCGCTTTACCCAGCTAAATAGAGTTGCCCATAGTTTAATAGCGCTTTACCCAGCTAAACAGTGTTGCCCATAGTTTAATAGCACTTTACCCAGCACAATAGAGTTGCCCAAAGGTTAAAAGCGCTTTACCCAGCCCAATGTGTTTGCGTGGACGTGCGCGCCGTGCCAACCAGGGCACCGCAGGGCACCGTGGGGCAACGTAGAGCTAAGTTGCTTAAACACAGCCACTCCCCCTAGTCTGTCTAGACAGTATTAAAATAAAAGAATGACAAGGGTTGAATCCAGAACCCTGTGCATCATAATCAAAGTACAGAACCACTAAGCCATGATAACATAGGGGAAGCAGCCACTATTAACATTCATATAATTACGAATGGTAGTTTAACCATTACTAAGCAGGTCTGCAGTCAGCTGAGAATTTTACAAAATGGCCAATCACAAAAAAGTGCAGGAAATGCGGCATATTTAAGCCCCATAGGTGGGAATACTCGCCATAACTGATTGTAGCTCACATTTGCAGTCAGAATGGCAGAGGCAGGAGAGGGTTCACGCTTCTGAGCCCAACGTTGGGGCATCGAGGAGTCCAAATACATGGTTTGGCTCCTTGTCCACCATCACGAGTCAAGACTCCTTCAGGGCCAGTTCCAAGGGACTGAGTATAAGGCAGAGGCTTGGAACCAGTTAGCTCGTGACCTCACCAGTGCCACAGGCATTCCTCGGACTGGTGAGCAGGTCCATCACCACCATGCAGACCTGAAGAGATGAAAGCAGGACCGCCTGAACCAGTGGATACAGGAGGCCCGTGGGATGCAGAATGCCCCACAACTGAGTATGTAGCCATGGAATGCAGTATGTAAGAATTGATAATGGAGTATGTATAATGAGTAGGTATGTCTCAATATCCCTTCATTTACTTTACAGCTACAGGTGACCGTGCTACGAATTAGCAAGTCTATGCTGATAGGCTGCTAAGGCTGCACCACCAGGCAGGTTAGTGATTATTCTGCATGTATTGTTATATAAAATATGGGAGAGAGCATGAAAGAAAGTGTTGTAGTCCAATAAAACAGCCATAGAATTGCCTGAATAAGTCCTCTGCATGTACTGTCAGATAAAAACGTCAGAGAGGCAGAAAAAGAGTGTAGTAACCCATTAAGAAAGGTAACATATGTCTGGAATAATATCTCTGCAGGCACTGTCATATAACATAAGTGAGTGAGCCTGAAAAAAGATTGTTCTAACCTATTAATAAAGGTATAATATGTCTTGAACATGTCTGCCATAAACACTGTTAAAAGAAATAAAGGAGTGAGCCTGTGGAAAAGTGTGCAATGTCATTAATAAAGGTCTAAAACCCAGAGTATGTCTGTGTCACAGAGTCTGAAATGTTGTTGTACCTTTGCATTATACAAACAGTACTGTTTGAAAATGTGCTGGCAACCCAGAGTTATGCAGTCCCATATAAAGTGGGTGATGGAAGTGCTAGTAGCTGTGAAACATATATACAGTCCACAATAGTCAGTTACTGGCTGGCATGAATAAGTAAACCTGGCACACATGTGTGTGTCAAGAAATGCAGGGTTCTATACAAATTGAAGTGAAAATGTCATGTGAAAACATCCCAGATATGTAGATAAAGAAATATAAATGCAAACAAGAAATATGTAGCAGTAACATCTGCATCCTGGACAATTAGTATGTCAGATATAGGTCAGGCATATATTGAACTAGCCAAACCCATGACACAACCTAATGTATGGTGGCAAGTGTAATAATACAGGTAGGGGATACACACTTGCAGTCACTGGGAATGTAGTGTAGACTAAAAGGTCATTATAAGATGTTAACCGAGGTTTTTTCTACACCCTACCGTATGTGCATAAACCATGCAATTCCACACCTCAATGGGTATGTGTAACCTTAAATATTTGTTGGGACATATGTCCTATTGTTTTATAAATATTTGCATTGATGTTGATGCATGTGCCCTGTTCAAACACCACGTTCATGGTGGCCTGTTGCTACCAAGCATCCCTGCATGCTGTTGGAATATCCACTGTCATTCAATATATGCATGTGTTATGCTTGCTGTTCAACTGTTGGAACATTGGTGTGTTGGGTTAATGGGAATATTACTGCATGCTGTTACAACTAATCTGGAATGCTGTTGTTTATGTTGTAATTAAACACACCTAATCAAAGAACGTATGGGAAGGCCAGTCCCAGCAGACCCACCTGTCCCTCCTCAGTTGGCGAGTGCACCTGGCACCAGTGGCTCTGGTGCCCAGCCTGGGCTCCCCTCCTCCATTGGTCCTGTGCCACCTTTGGGTGGAAGCACTGCAGGGGATGGGGCTCCCATCACCCTTCAAAGGGTCCGGGCTGTGGTGCGTAGGGAGATCCAGCATTCAGTCGCTGATCCCCTATGCCAGCTCAAGGCGACAGTGGCGAGTCTCTCGGGTGAGCCTGTCCATCCTACACAGCCCTTAGCACAGCCACCCTCGGGGCTGTGAAAGTGCAGTGGTGACTGCCCATGGGTGGGGATCTCAGTTCCACTGTTACCATCTGTGGGCTCATGGGCTTGCAATTTCCAAACATCCTTCCCCGTCAATTGTGTTCACCCACCCCATGTGTCAAACTCCGCCCCTATATGCGTCTTGTTTGTCTTGTCTGTTTACCTCCCCAACCTGCCACCCCAAATATACCTACTTCCTCTACCTCACATTCCACTCTCACCTGAAAAAAAAAAATAAAAAAAAAGGGCAATCTGTTCCCACAAAAAAATTATGCCCCATACATAGCTGCCCAATTCGCACACATGTCCACTGGACATGTAACCTGATAATTCTAATTGGCAGTGCAACAAATTTTGTTGTCCTCACCCCTCTCTCAGGGGTGGAAAGTTTCAAATTTCACATCAAATTTCAGACATATGCACAGCTGTTGCTGGTAAAGAAATGGGCAGCTATGGACCGTCCCTACACCCATCCTGCACATCCTGAGCTGGTTTCCCTACCGTCTTTCCCTCTTTGTGCCCCCTTTTTCACCACTTTCCTATCTCCCCATTTTCTTTTCTTTAAAAGAAATTAGCGCGGGGGTTTGCCGGAGTAAGCACTTTTAAGCAGTAGTTAGCTGGGGTGCACGAGTGTGAGCTTGTGTGTGCTTAGCTAGGCATTGCTAAGCGTCGCACAAACCCGCTTACAACTACTTAAAAGTGCCTTAGTCACTCTGTATAACAAGGCCCTTGTACTGCTCAGCAGCAAAATAAAATACCTTCTTAGTCTCGAACCCGGGACCTTGGACTCACCAGTCTGCATGAAGTACCACTACACCACAGCACACATATACTAACTTGGTGCTGAAAGCAATATATCATGCATTACCATGAGTGAATGTAAAGGGAAAATAGGACAGCCATAGGAATACATTGCAATAACTACTGTTGTATGCCAGTTAATTCTCTAATTTGAAAAGAAAGTACATACTCCCATGTATCTAGAGTTAGCATTAGGAGGTGTGAGTAAACCTACACACTGAGAAGAGTGTACTGGAAGAAGCAACAGTCAGGTTTCAGTACAACATGCATTTCACTGGCTACAACCCAGCTTCAGATATGAGACATATACCAACCTTCTGACTGAGACAACAGTGTCCACAGCAAACAAGCATGGTCCCCACCTTGCAAAACTGAAAGGGCTACACCTACCTAACCTATCATTTTATAGCAGTGTCCTGAAATCACAGTGAGAACTGCAATTACCACACAGCAGGCTGCATGCAATTACTAAATGGTGGGCACCAATTGGTGCAGAGGCCAACACATGCACATGTGCAGATACCTAGAAAAGCAGCCTGTATCTGCTGTCCACACATGCAATAATATCATTGCAACAACTGGGAGAGAGAGAGCATGAGCGAGAGAGACAGACAGAGACAGACAGACACAAACAGGCAGAAGGAGACAGACGCTGAAAACAAACAGCGACACACAGAGGAAACAAAACCAAAAAAAACAAAAAACAAAAAAATAAACAATAAAAAAAACACCTACAACAGACCGAGGTGAGGACTACAAAGGTAAGGTATGTAACAGATGGTGACATCTGAAAGATGTGTCTGAAGGGTACTCTACATACTGTGAATCATCCATATGTGGCAGCAGTCCGTATCTATATGTACATGCACATTTGCATAGGGCATGGGACATACTGCAACTGTTAGTGAAGGCTGGACATAAGTATGTTGTCGAAGGCTGCTATGTGCACATATGTATGTAGGTTGTAGTGTGTGGCATTGCAGAAAGCAAGCAGTGCCAGTATATGTCATGTGGTGTTAAACGCTGTGGGACTGAGCTACAGGCAGTGAGGCCTGCAACAGCTATACGGCCTGAAGACAGCAGAATGCATTTTGCACAACATTGTGCAATAGTATTACATAACCGTATGTCTCACAACTGTTGCATAATTGACATCCCCACCATGAAAGGTGGGCAGTATATGTGCCTATATGTGCAGCTATATGTACAGCAATGGATGTTTACATGTATGTGTATATATACATGTATATATATACATATATATGTGTGTGTATAGATATACAGATATATATATATGGATATATTTAGATATATATGGATATATATGGATAAATATAGATATATATCGATATATATGGATATATAGATATATATAGATATATATGGATATATGTAGATATATATAGATATATATAGATATGTATGGATATGCATGGATATGTATAGATATGGATAGATATGGATAGATATGGATAGATATGTATATATGTATGTATGTGCATGTGTGTATATATATATATATATATATATATATATATATATATATATATATATATATATATATATATCAGAGAGAGAAAGTGAGGGAGACACAGGGTCATATGTACTGCAACAGGTGCCTGTTGTCCAAGGCATGGACTGAACACCAGTGTTGATACCGCAGTGCTATACCCCATTCCAAAACAGCTTACGCAGTAACTGCCACATAGGTGGTAGCCTGCCTAACACTGATGGTGTTAGAAGGGTACACAGGACACAGGTTGACAGTAGGCTCCCCTTTGATAATCACAGTGACAACAGTAGTAATGTAATCTGTCTACATGGTACGTGTCATCACAAAAGGTGTGTCATCTAGGGAAATATAGGTCGGTGTTCCCCTCTACTCATCACAATGCCCCATGTGGTATGTACCTCACATGACAACTACAGCAAGTGGAAAGGCCACAGACATACCTAACAAAGAGTAATACTGCCCTCAAACACATGCCCTATGCAGACTGACTCACAAACCACAGCTAGTGTGAGTTGCATACCGCTCACCCAGAGGTTACCACTGCCGGACATACAGAGGTATGTCACACCCATAGCAGTCGGCCAACCACCATGACAACACCTCACAATCCCTGCGGGCTACATGACCTAGGGCCCTAATCCTTGTCACCTCACTAAACAGCACATGCTGGAAGTAGAGGTTCCTATCCACAAATATGCCATACTCTGGACTAAACCACCCAGCATGAACAAACAAGGCTCCTCATTAGCAGATGTCATACATACCCCTGATGATTGTTTTGGAGATAGGTAATATGCCCTGGGAGTCACCTCTGTGTATCCGGTTGACAGGAGCAAGTGAAATCACATTACAATGTGTGTCAAAGGCCAGGGTAGCATATGGCTAGGCTGCTCTAGGCCCTAGGGCCAATAGCGTATTACCTACCTATGACACAATGCACACACACATGTACTCAGTGCAATACCTGCTATGTGAGGTGGAATGAGTGTGACAGTGACTGTGTGCAAGGTTTGTAAAGGTGTGATAGCTTAGTGTGAGGTTGTGTCTGTCATGGTAGTTCGTGTCCTAGGTGTGAGGCCGGAGAAAGATGTGTCAGTTATTGGTATGCATAGTAGAATGGCACATGTTGTGATATAGTTCCTTGTGTATGACTGTGGTGTCCCAATGTAGGCTGAAGCAATACATGTATGCTCAGTAAGTGGTACTGCTGGTGAATCCAGCTCACATATGGACTGTTGTACTACCTGAAGCTGTAGGCCTAAACAGCACAGTATGGTGTATGTTCACAGTCCCTGGTAACACTGTCTTGTGTGTTTCCTGTAGTCTGCACAGATTACATACCACATGCATAGGTATCTGTAAGTAGGGGCACACAGTACTATAAGGTACACAGGTAATGCTCATCTGTGTCGGCATACATCTGTGTGTTGTATGTATGTCCGATGTGTGTTTAATGATGCCTGTACCATGCCCGCAATGACATGTGTGTTACAGGGTATGTGTGTGTACCTAGCAACATGTATACTCTGTTACAGCAGTATGTCAGCTATATTAACAACCATGCACATATGTTAGGTAGGGGTATGGCATCAAAGACTAGGGTGCTTTACCGGTAATACTGTAAATGTACATGACATTCATTGCATTGGATGACATATTTCTTCATGCATTAGCTTGATATATACCCCCGGGGCGAGGTTGTGCATTATATCCCAAAGAGTGTTTCAACTACTGGTGTTTACTGGTGTGTTATATGGAGTGTTGCAGGCACTGTCAGCCAGTTGTGGGCTGAGCACTGATATGTGGTATTGAATGTGTGTATCCTCTGATAGACAGATAGATGCTATATATGGCAGTTAAGTGATATCTGTACTTCATAATGTTAAGTGTGCCACATGACATGCTCACACATATCGTTTAATTGTCTTCCAGGGTTATGGCTCATCAACGTAACCCATCGTATTCAGCTGCGGAGGAGCAGGAAATTCTGAACAGCCTGGTGCAGCACTATAATCTGCTTTTTTCCAGGGCCAGCCAGCACCAGCATGACCGTACTGCACTGTGGCAAGACCTTGCTCGCCGAGTAAATGACATAGACATGCATAACCAGACATATGAGCAGGTACGCCTTCACTGCAGTGATTTAATTAGACATGTGCGGCGGCGTGCATCTGATATCCATAGGCAACAGCTTGCCACAGGTGGTGGGGCGGCCATACATTCCCCCCTGACCAGAGTGGAGGAGCTGCTCCTAAGCATGGTGGCTCCTGGCCTACAGCAGCAACAGCATCACACATGTGTCATCATGGAGGCCGGAGCCACCCAGCAGGATGACATGGAGCATGCAGGTAATATGCCCTAGCTGTAGACTACCGTTATCTGTATTGTTAGAATATGCATATGTGAGATGTGTACTGTGTGTTTAGCAGTTGTGCTGCCTAACATGTGCAATACTGATATTTGGAGTAGTATCCGTACACCTGTGACTGTTGACTGTTGTTCCACTGTCATTTAGCACACTCACAGTAGTAATGCCACAGTTGTGGCCACTGACAAACTGTGTCATATTCTTCTAGGTCCCTCTGGTGTGACAGCAGGGCAGACTATACATGCTGGTGAGTGTGTTAACACTTTAATATTGGTAATGAAATGTGCATGTCATAGGTGAGGTGTAGGACATGTACACGTAACACACCTATGCATAATTCATGCTGTGCATGTTTGCTGTGAGATATTAATCATCTCAGTAAAGTCAGTAGCTGCCTCAATCACATGCAATGCACAGTGCAGAAGACGCAATTGTGGCAACACTGTACTGCACATTGGATATGCATAGTTGCGACAGCTGTACACAACAGAACATGTTTATCATATGCAGTACACGAAAACATGCTACATTTGGCATTACCACACACCCGCTGTAAGGTCACACTTCAGTATCCCACATGTCATGCACACACACATGATGTACCTCAGGGGTAGAGGCCTATCATGGGGCTGTGCAACACTCTGCAACACATAACACAGTCATGTTAGGCAATGTTCCCTATTGGGCACCTCACACACCCATGTACAAGGTGGCTGTGTAATTGTGAGCGTAGCCACGGCACTGCAGTTCAGGTACAGCATGCTAGGCAGTGGTCTTGCACACATTAGTAGCTGTGAGTGACCACAAGATGCATGTTGATGATGACACAGGGTACTACACCCCATCCAGTTACAGTGACCACAGTACTACTCATAGCAGTCATTGCTTTGCACCTCAGTGTTGTGTGTGTGCACACATATGCACCTATACACAATATGCATAGCATGTTGTCTGTGTGCTTACATATGCCAGTATACACAATATGCACAGCAGTCACCATCCACACAAAGTGTCACATATATGTCCTGGAATGCTAGTGGGTGTATAGGTCACTTGACACACATTGGGTATGTGTGGTGTTTAATGTTGCAGTCGTGTAGCATGCCATGCCATGTCTGGCACCCACATATCTGCAATATGTCCCACACTCACCATAACCACTGTACACTGGCCATGTCGTGCATTGGAATTCCTTCACATCAACATGCACCGCACATCCCGTGTGTGTACATAGCATGCATGTGCTACACCCGTGCCCACTATTATCTGCTATGGACACAGACACTGCACTCAGACATGGATATCTATGTGTCACACAGATAACACATGCAGCCATGGCATGTATACTTGTGAGTGATGGTGCACAGGGCATTGCAGAGCTGATAATACCTGCACAGCAATGTTGTGTCCATGTACACATTGTGTTCCAGGGTGTAGCCAATCACTGAACAACTACACAGTTGCATCAAAGCCATGTATACTGCCATTTAATAGGGGTGTCTACACTTGCACTGCATGGTCTTGTGCAACACATATTCTGCATGCTGACATGTGTGTGGTGACTGTCTACCTTGTGATACTGACACCCACCTTCACCCACTATAGAGTATGTGTTGGATTGCTGGTATGTGTGTGTATGTGCTGTAGTGAGGTGTGTATTAGTGTTCATGTGTGCATGTGTGCATGTGTGCATGTGTGCATGTGTGCATGTGTGCATGTGTTCATGTGTTCATGTGTGCATGTGTGCATGTGTGCAAATGTGCAGATCGTAATGTGTGTTTCCTGTCTTCCTCTCACAGGTGCTGAGTTAGGGGTTGGTCAAAGCAGCAGGCAACCTGAAGCCACTGCCACAAATAGTGGTGATGATGACACATGTATATTGGCACAGGAAGATTTGACAGGGTCTGTCGTTGGTCCGCCAGTCGACAGTACACAGCGTTCAACCCCATCTATGCGCACACTCATACTGTCAATACATCCCTCACCACCAATGACCATAGGCAAGGGACAGCATACAGTTGGCATTGACCAGGAGAGTGTGGTACCCATGGCACTTGCATCCCCTCACAGCAGCCATAGCCGTAGACCTGGAACGGTACCACATAGGCAGAGGTCCAGGGTTTCTCAGGGGAGCACCACTGGTCGTATTGCCCCTGGCAGGCATGCCCTCACAGGTCTTATGACAACCAGTATGTTCTGGGCTGTAATGCAGGCTCAGGCACGTATGGAACGGTACACCAGGCAGGTGACTTAGGGCGCAGAGGGCACATTACACTGCTATCAATGACAGCATCCGTGACCTTGCCGGTGACATCTGGACTTACACCTAGGTCATTGATAGATGTTGGGGGGAGACATTAGATGCCCTCCAAAATATGTCTTCCATGAGCCATGACCGTGCAGGACGGTTGCAACGTTGACATGGATGCATGCCAGCAACAGCAACAGCTGGCAATGGTCATGGACGGCCCACAGTTCACAGCCACTCCCGTAGTGGCAGTACCAGTCCCAGCAATGCTGTCCATTGACCGTCCCAGTAGACCACATGCACGTGGCTCTGGCCAGTCCCAGCAGGGACAATGGGTCCAGTCATCATACCTCTGCCTCTGATGACAGTACCCAGTCAGGGTTGGTACCCGATACTGTCCGTAGCACCCCTGCCAGGCACAGGTACTGTGTCCATGGCCAGAGACAGTGATCTGTACAGCCTAGCAGGTACAGTCTGTGGCTGTCCCACAAACTACTGTATATGGCAGCCACATGGTGGAGCTGTGTGCATGCAGACACCCACACATTAACCAAACAACTAGGGCTCACACATGCACACACACATTATAGGTTCATAGGTTCATAGGTTAGTACTAGGCTAACTGCTCTTGCGAGCCATTTTAAGCCTAGCCAGTTATCCCCTGTGAGATTCAAACCCTGTATCTTGTGTTTGTAAGGCAAACACCTTAACCATTAGGCCACCCTCCCAACCCTCCATCAACATTGGCCCATGCTGTACTGTTGTCCCTCACACACACACACACACACACACACACACACACACACACACACACACAGACGTGTCGATTGTATTGGTCAATGTCAGGCTCTGGCAAGCAGCATAACGCCCTGTGCATATGATGATACCTGTGTCGCCTCCTGTCATCTGCATCATTGACGGAGGGACAGGCTAACATTGTGCTTATGCACAGGGTGACACTATAGCAGTGTAGCAATAATAGCAGGTTGTCAACAAGGAAGTGTAACGACATCCTTGTAGGTATATCTGAGCAGACATTATGCATCAAAGCTCTGATTGTCAATGTAGCATTGTTTACACCACTGTTAGGTCTGAGTATGTATTGTCCACCCTTGTGCCACTTGGCTGAAGTGTAATGTGTTGCCAGCATGTGTTAGTGAGTGGACAGTATGTGTGTGATGTGTGCAGTACAGATTAGCAAGTGTACATCTGTGAACATGGTGGGTGTGCACTGCCTGCATGTACGTGCATAGTGGACACATGGGACATGTGGCATACCCTGTCGTACACATTGTTAACATCTCATAGTATCTTTCAATGGCCAGCATGCATTCTACTACAGTTATGTACTAACATGGGTAGATGTGTGTATGACATGGGTTGACACTATGCTGTGGGTGATACCGTTAATATCTGTCAATGATTTGCGGTCTGGTAGTATACACAACCTCAACAGCATGACTATAAGCAATCATTAGATGATGTCCTGACAAATGAAACACAGTAGTAGGGAACCCAGTAACAATTGGATCCTTCCGGTGCTACACTATAACACTAACCAGTGGTAATGACCACCACCCATTCCTGTGACCACACTTGTTTGGCATATAGCCCCCTTAGGTACATGCAGACACACTAGGGATATGTCCATCCAAATCTGGAAATGCATGGATTGGCCTACAATGCATTCCCTGGATGGGACGCATATCCTACACAAGGGTATCATACAGACAGATACGTATTGTCTGATACATGCTGTATAGCAGTAAGTCGACTATGGCATAGTCATCCTCATGTACTATACATACTATCCCGTCAGTACCACACAGGTGGTAGCCCCAACATGTAAGTTGGGTACCAATGTGTACATACAGCCTCATGTTATGTCATGTGTCCCTTGGTATCCACATACCCATAGGTATTGTGGAGTCCCAAGGTGTATCACATAAGACATTAGAGGTCTGACTGCATATCCACAAGGCAGTTGTACACCTATAAAGACTGCCCATTCTTGGCAGTCTTTGTTGTGTATGACCATGTCTGACATATACCCCAGGCATACACCCTCACTCACACTACTCTTAAGTAACTGTCATGGGTGTGTGTGTGTCACAGATGACCTTGGCCACAGAACACGACAGTGGACGGCCTTGTCACATACATACATATGTGACCTATGATGTAAGAAGCAGCAGCACAGCCTGTCAATGGAAACATATGTATTCATGTAGTAAGCAGGATTCACACCTATGTACTGATTGAGGGGACATGTACAC
Organism: Protopterus annectens; assembly: GCF_019279795.1. Lineage (NCBI taxonomy): Eukaryota > Metazoa > Chordata > Ceratodontiformes > Protopteridae > Protopterus > Protopterus annectens. The sequence continues at coordinate 775,318,520 of NC_056728.1, forward strand.
ATATATATTTGCCACACAGATGCCTGATGTGTGCAATGCACTTACTGTTGTAATCATACTATGTCATACCATAGTAAAAGCAAAACCCACACCGCATTGACCAACAGTGACACACGCATAGTCAGCATTTGCTGGATTCAAACCCCTACCTAGCTATGTTATGATACTAGAGAGCAATGCATTATCACTGCGCACTATCTGCTTTACTGGCTGGTTTCCCTTCTCCTGCTGTATTTGTAGGATGGTGACATCATCAGACTTTCCAAAGAGGAATGTACCTCTTTTAGTGAGTTTTCCCAGTCTCCAAAAAGGGGACACCTCTCAAAGGACACTGCACACACACACCCCCACCGACACACACTGTTTGCAGGTTTCAAACCCCTAACTAATTATGTTATGATGCTAGAGAGAGACGCACTAACACGGCGCGTTATTTGTTTTATTGGCTGGTTTTCCTTCTCCTGCTGTATTTGTAGGATGGTGACATCATCAGACTTTCCAAAGAGGAATGTACCTCGTTTAGAGAGTTTTCCCAGTCTCCAAAAAGGGAACACCTCTCAAAGGAAACTGCACCCATATACACCCTTTTAGTGAGTTTTCCCAGTCTCCAAAAAGGGAACACCTCTCAAAGGACACTGCACACATCCACACACACACTTACTGTTTGCAGGTTTCAAACCCCTACCTAACTATGTTATGATACTAGAGAGAAATGCATTAACACGGCACGCTATTTGCTTTACTGGCTGGCTTTCCTTCTCCTGCTGTATTTGTAGGATGGTGACATCATCAGACTTTCCAAAGAGGAATGTACCTCTTTTAGAGAGTTTTCCCAGTCTCCAAAAAGGGAACACCTCTCAAAGGAAACTGCACACATACACACACCCTTTTAGTGAGTTTTCCCAGTCTCCAAAAAGGGAACACCTCTCAAAGGACACTGCACACATACACACACCCCCCACACACTTACTGTTTGCAGGTTTCAAACCCCTACCTAACTACGTTATGATACTAGAGAGAGACACATTAACACGGCGTGCTTTTTGCTTTACTGGCTGGTTTCTCTTCTCCTGCTGTATTTGTAGGATGGTGACATCATCAGACTTTCCAAAGAGGAATGTACCTCTTTTAGAGAGTTTTCTCAGTCTCCAAAATGGGAACATATCTCAAAGGACACTGCACACATACACCCCCCCCCCCACACACACACACACTCAATGTTTGCAGGTTTCAAACCGCTACCTATGTCATGATATTAGAAAGAGACACATTAACACTGCGTGCTATTTGCTTTATTGGCTGGTTTCTTTTCTCCTGCTGTATTTGTAGGATGGTGACATCATCAGACTTTCCAAAGAGGAATGTACCTCTTTTAGAGAGTTTTCCCAGTCTCCAAAAAGGGAACACCTCTCAAAGGAAACTGCACACATCCCCCCCCCCTCACCCACACTCATTGTTTGCAGGATTCAAACCCCTACCTAAGTTATTATACTAGAGAGAGAGAGACACATTAACACATCACGCTATTTGCTTTACTGGCTGGTTTCTCTTCTCCTGCTGTATTTATAGGATGGTGACATCATTAGACTGGACATGGTGATGTGTGTACACTTTGTTTTCTGCCATTCCAGGAATAGTCCATGTGGGTCATCAGGTGTCAACAGCTTGAACAAGACCTCAGATTCCTTACCTTGTGTGATCTATCTGTGGACACATTGACATTCCGTCATATGTCAACGCATATTTATGCACAGCTTGTTGGTTTTGTGGATACTACATGTGTCTGGGATGTTGATAAAGGGCTATTCAAAGTCTATGTGACACATGTGTAGATGTGTTCATTGATGTATGTCCTGGGTGGCTGCCTTGCAAACAGTCTAGCATGTTTGGGAACCATGATCCGCACATGAACATACCACAGTTGGTAGGGTTGTGTGTATGTCAGCTTCCAATAGCTCTGTTTATGACTGCAACCATGATGGACTCCATGACCTTGCAGATCAGACTTCATAGGCATACTGGACTTGACTTCCCATGGTGTGTTGTGCACCAACACTTGTGGGGAGTGCCATATGTAGCTGTGACACATTCAATGGTTCCACATCCTGTGTAGGGGGTGAGGCTCAGCTGACTGTTCAGGTGCATGATCTGTTTGTTCTGTAGTTTGTGCATGACACATATTGGGAATCAATGTATTCCACTTGCTGCCATGCTTTTGGCAGTGGGGGTAGCTGCTCATCCATTCTACATGTGATATCTCCTGGTATGATGATATGGACTATTTTCAGTGGGAGGTGGGTATGTACATATGGACCTGTCTGTCATGATGTTGGCATTGTCACTCAGGTACAGTTGACCCTAACTCAGGACATATATGGGTGTACATTGCTATTTATGACATAGCTGAAGGAGGTGTCATGATTCAGTCTGGACTCCTTCTCAGCTACTCTTTACAAAACACAAACGAACATGAGCACTAATCCCTGTTATACTCTTTTACATGCTTAACACCCTACTGATCCTTTGTGATCAGGCTATGGAGTATGTCATGATAATATCCTGGCATGTCCAGGGGTCGGTTTCATGTGTAGTCTCCAGTCCAGCTGGTGGATATTGTGATATTGACACAATGTCACATCTGCCTCATGTACACAGACAACCCTCTCCTCCTCCCGACAAACTCAGATATATGTGTGAGATGCACCTATATATTCATACAGGGTGCTGAACTCTCTCCACCCATGACTGGCACAGTCTATCAGGTGGTGGAAGGTAACCACACACACCACATATCAGTCTCACATATCCTCTAGCAACAGCACTCAATCCACATTATCACACATAGACATACTTGGATGCTGTAAATGTACTCTACCTAAGCAGCAGAGACCTCCAAAGCAGACACACACACACCTGCTACCCCACTACAATACCCACATATCACAATGTTCACAATGTCAGTGTGCCACACAGTCACTGCCCTTTGGGCTAAACAACACACCTAATACACTTGTAATAGGCGACACTTATTGTCAAACACACTGACGTACCACTCACCAGCCCTAACAAGGGAATAGTCACTTTGGGCTGTCTGTTGGGTGCCAGGATCTGCCGCATAACACAGGCAGTCAGTTCACTCCAAAGCAAGTACAGGACTGGCACTATCATTGTCCAAGCTGGTGTGTATAACCTCAGACATTACTCCCTGGACCACATGACATGACATGATACATGGAGGAACACTCTGATCATGTAGCCCAGGCCAGTATGACCCTGACCTTGTCTAGCATCTTACACCCACCATTTATGATGTCACAGTATACGGACACACATATCACATTTAACAGTTGCCTAACAAATTTGTTTAATTCATAGGGGATACAGTGTCTGTCAGCCTGTGGTGACATGCTCAACATGCCACGTAGCTTCACTATGGACAGCTTGCACCTGTCACCCTTGGACTTTGGAAAGCTGGCTAAGGCTCTTGCTACCACCATAGTGCCTTTTTAAGCAGGACTCAGAAGACAAACCCACCTCCATAGACATTACAGGTTAAATGAAACTAAGGGTAATGCTGCTCAACAACAGTTGTGTTAACCTCATATTGCGGCCACTCAGGACTCTCCTCAGTATGGAGGATAGTGATATCTGTGCACTGACAGATGCCTGGTTCAGCCTCACTTATGCACACCAGCACTACCAGGTTATGTTTCATACCATGCTGTCTGACAACAAGCCTTGGAACAGACAACACAACTAGGGGGAGTATCCATATACATCACAGATACACACACCTCCGGGTTAGTAGCACTGCACAAAGCATCACAGACCATGCATAAACAACCACCATTGTGCAATACTGCCTTTCAGTTTGTTGCCTGCTACAGAACACACTCCCAAACTCAGGGACCACACTCGGCTTTCGTGGGAACTATGAAGAATATGAAGGTCTCCACAAACACCATTGTATTGTGTGACTTCATATACACAAATATTGACTGCGGATACTACTCAAGCCCCAACACCCTCACCCAACAGTCGCTACAATTTGTAGATTCATATGCTATGGCACAACCAGTCAGCACAGCCACAAGGGGAATACATATTGGACCTGATCATCACCAACATGGGGACTCTATGTTCCACACCAGCGATATACCCCTCATTGGTAAGGTCAGAACATACATGTATCTCACTGGACATACATATACCCTCCACTCACCCATCCTGGGTAATCTTGGTGAACTTCTCATGAGCCAACGTCTCACTTCACCGCAGCAAGGTGGTATCCTTCAGAGACCCTGAGATAGTGGCAAATACGGCTCACACTGCTGCATCCTTTACATACACATTCTATGGACACCTAGTGGACTGCATGGATTGTGCTATCCCAAATAACAACAGGACTCACTACTCCAATGGCAGGGGACCTGTCTGGTAGACCCCAGCCATTAATAAGCTGTACAACGTCAGGAGGAAGCTACTACATGATAGAGCACAATCCCAGACTGGGAAGGCATCTGTGATCTGTACTAGCAGACAGCTATGATCACTCATGAACTTTACTAAGGGCCGCTTCTACCGGACAATTGCAACAGACACGTAGGACTATCACACGGCCTTCTTTAGTTATGTCAGGAACCTGGGTGGACACTCACTGATATACTGTGAGTTACTGCATACTGACTAAACCTACCCTGAACCCACTGGCATTGCCAACATCCTGGCAAACAGGTTCAGTGCAGATGTCTCCCACCCATACCCCCTAAGGAGCAACTATCCAACCCAACAGAGTATAACCTCCCTGACATCACACAGTAACAGGTGAGTGCTGCCCTTCCCAAAGCGTACATCACAGTATCAGTGTGACCAGATGGTGTCCCAGCCTGCATCTTACACGAGCATCATGACAGACGTAACCCTCACATTACATCACTGTTCAATATTGGAGTTACCACAGGATATGTACCCAAGGAATGGCATACAGCAACAGTGGTCCCGCTCCACAGAGTTGGTGCCACAACGGACCACAGACAATATTGCCCTATAAGCCTAAGTAGCCTGTTCTGTAAAGCTATGGAGTGTATTGTCATGGGACTCATACACATAGACATCGGGAACCTACCGACACTGTGTCCTACACATTTCAGCGTTGTTGTGGGCAGATCTTGCCTCTTGAACCTGTTTGTATTCTTTAAACGGCTAACAGGTCCATCGACATAGGGATAGCTGTCCACACAGCCTACCTGAACCTTGCAAAACCCTTCAACACAATAACCCACTGGGCCATTATGCTTAGGCTCACCAGCTTCGATATGGACACATATCTCATACAAAGGATTGATACCTGGATCAGGGATAGCACACACATGGTCAGAATTGCAGGTGCCATGTCTGACGATACACCAGTTACATGTGGCATCCCACACGGCTCGGTCCTGGGACCTCTCTTGTTCAGTATATATTTGTCTGACGTACAGGCTACCACAGGGGGAATATGGCTGAACATGTTTGCACTTGACTGCAAACTGGGTGCCATGATCAACTCTCCAGCTGCCACATGCATACTCAAACAGGGTCTCACAGAGATGGATGACTGGTGCCTGAGCCATGGCCTATAGCTAAATGCCATTAGTTGCATAGTCATCCCCTTTGGGAATAACAACATGCCCACACATTACCACATAGGTAGTACTCCATTACATACGGTGGGAGTTGTTAGGGGTTTGGGGACATGACATGTTCGTACTGTCGCCTTTGACATTCACGTTGCCAAAGTGGTTGGACACACCTTCTATGTGGGCCACCTTATCCCATATGGTTTCACATCTAGATCGAGTGAGGTCATTGTGCCCCTATACTCATCACATCCATGCTTGGTTACAATGCCACATTTGGGTTGTACCTTACCTGACACCTGCAGCAACTGTACTGGCCACGGAAGTTCCTCACCAAGCAGATCTAGGGACTCACACAGATGCCCTGCACAGTTCAGATGCAGTAACTCCAGCTCTACTCAGTCGCTTACCACCTACTCAGATATGATGTGTGCCTGTTGTTTACAGATATGCCCAACCCAGAATTACTGGACATGCTCCACCTCAGGATATCCGACTCCCTTGGAGCTACACACTCCAGGGACGTATACCTCAGCACAGATGTTAATAGGACATTGTGGAGGGACAGATTCTTATCCCAGAGGCTCCACTCACTCCAGAATGTAATCCCAGTTTCACATAGGCAGAGCCACCCACTGACCACCTACTGGAGACATCTTGACGACTTTATGGGTGATTGTATGTTTACCCCTGGGATATCTTCTGTGTCCCTGCTAGACAGAGGCACACTAGCCTAAACGTACATGGGCTATCTTGTGTGACCTACTATTCACACACACAGTGTAGTAATCTGACAGGGTTGCGAATGCCAAACACACTCTGGCTAGGCTTGTACATGCCCTAGGGCAGATAGCCTAGTATCGACCTCTGAACCTATGATAATGTTCAAGATGCACAATGTTTATTGCTGATACTGTTTGCGGGTCTTTATCATCTTTGCTTTACCAGTTTCTATGAACAACTTCGGTATCTGCAGAACATATTTGATTATGACAGGGTTCCACTATATTATAGATGTGTCTGTTGTCATATAACTGTGTGCACAGGGCGGATTGCTGTATAGTGACAGGTTCCTGGGTTAACACATGCAACTGCCAGATATGTGTGGCCCACTGCTGTACTCAGACATGGCCTAAGTGTGTGAGCATGCCCAGTTCTGCCATTCCGTGTTTTGTTGCCTGACATTTGTCTCATTTATTCAAGTGTGTGAGCATGCCCAGTGTGACCTTTCAGTATGTTGCTATCTGAGGTCCACTACATTTGTTGATGTGTGTGAACATGACTGATATTAACATTTATACTGTGTGTGTTGGAAGTCAGGTTCAGTTCTCACTGCAGGACTCACCTTTGTGTCATAACTCGACAAGGATTATGCTGTGCCTGCAGGGTTTCCATGAAATACTTTGCATAGACTTATCAACATTCCTTCATACAGGCTAACCACTGCAATACTGTCATGGTTTAGTGGTCCAGTGCTTTGGCTATAGTGCACAGTATCCTGGGTTCAAGGCCCCTCACTGCTTTATTTTTCATACTGAGCAGACCAGACTGCTTAAGGGCCAGTTAAGTAAATATGAGTATGTTGGCTTTTGTTCATTTATGCCCTACTTACACCAGGCTTGTCCAACATTGCTCAATATTCACCAACATTGCTGGACGTTGCCCAATATTACTGAACATTGACCACAGTTGTGCTAGTTGGTGTGTGTGATTTTGTTTGCATATACTACATGGTGGTAAATGCTGTTTAGCACTGCTTTATATTGCTTAACACATGGCAATCATGCCATAGGTGGTGCTGCAGGGCTGCCTATGTCGGATGCACATACTACACTCCCTGTACATGTTTGAAAGCAGGTAGTGTCAACTTAGGCATCCCTTTTACTATATGTGCGAGTAGGAGAGAGGTATAATTCCCAGAGTTCCTACTGAGCCAGTGTATGTGCTATGCATTGCCTCTTTGCCAAGGCCAAAGCATACTGGGCACGCCTCCTTCTGCCTACTGGGGCAGGCTCAGGTTGCTCCTTCGCCGAGTCACACTCTGCCTGTGATGGCCTTGGCAATGGTGGGGGGCTGTTTGGCCCACGCTTATGCTGGTCCTGCTGCAGCTGTTTTCACAAGATCATATTATGTAGCATAGCACATACCATGACAATTTGAGTACATGTAGTTGGTGAGTACTGCAAGCCTCCACCAGATGTGTCCAGGCACCGGAACCGTGACTTGAGCAGCCCAAACACATGCTCTATTACATTACATGTTTGTGCGTGTGCCTCATTATGGCGTTTTTGTTCAGGTGTGTGTGCATTTCTGATGGGTGTCATCAGCCACGGCTCCAGTGCATAGCCAGCATCCCCCACTAGGTGACCATGTGGGATGTCCCCATTGGCAAATGTCTGGTACAGCTGCATCAGATGCCAAATATGGGAAACATGGTAGGTTCCAGGGCAGCCTGCACACACATTCAGTATTATGCACAGGGCATCACACACGACCTGGCAGTTGATGGAGGGGAAGCCCTTGCGGTTGAAGTAGACCCTATCCCGCTCACCGGCTGGTGCTTTGATGCGTATGTGCGTGCAGTCTATTGCACCCACTACCTCAGGGTATTCCGCTATTTGCTGGAAGAGACGCATGTTGCTGGCCAATACCTCACAGGAATTGGGGAAATATACATGATCACTGACATGTGCTGACATGGCATCCAGGAACTGGTGTAGTACCCTGGATGCTGATGCCTGTGATATCCCCATCATATCACCAGTTGGTCTCTGGAAGGTATCTGTTGCTAATATTCGTAGGCCAACACATACCTTGGTTTCCACTGGGATGGGTTCCCCTCTGTTGGTTCTGTGTGTGAGGCATGGTCTGCACAGCTCAACAATTTGCTGCAGGAGGTCTCTGTCCACTCTATAGCACTCCACTATCTCCAGCTCATGTAGGCCCTGGTAGGTTACCCTGGGCCTGTACACTCTTCTCTGTCTCCTCACTGTGGGTTGTCCAGCAGCATTTCCATTATCACCACCCTCAGCATGTTGCATATGTTGCCTTATAACAGCAATGGCAGCCCCTAATATTTCTTTGTCTCAGTAAAGCTTTTTCAGTTTTCACTTCTATTAGCTTACTGTAGTGTCTGTTGTGAGAAACATAATGGACTGTTGTTTGCAGAGTTTTAAGTGCTAGGCTGGGCTGGGCTACTGTACTGCCTGTGTAATTGCCTGATTCTGATTGTTTTTACCTGCTAGCTCTGCTAGTACTCCCTGGTAGCTTCCTACTATTTGTTGTGCTTCCTTTTTCCTTTCTGTTTCCTCGGGGGGGGGGGGGGTGCTGCGCACACAAGCACAAACACGCGCATAGCAGCTAACACGTGCGCACACATGCTTACATGGACTAAAACTTTATTTATTCAGGTTAAACCGCGCGCACACAACACAAATGTGCTTACAACTCTTTAAACAGCCTTATACATGCTTACTCCAGCTTAAACTCACACGCTCATGCTTATACACACGCATTCTGTTTTACTTGGGTTTACACGTGCGCACACGCACGCATACCTGCTCAGCAAGAAACTTTGGTGTTATCCATGGCATACACCTTCCATTTCTTGCCTTTCCCTAGCCTACCTGTTGACACACCTCTTTCCATGATGTGTAAATGACAGCTGACACATGCCACTCTGCTCCAATGAGTTTCACTTCTTTCATACATACCCCCTTGTGATGTCACCTATCTTCTACTCTGTTACTCCCCATATCCTACTCCTACACTCCACTGACTGTGCTCATTTGCTATGTAAACTTGCGATTCACTATCCTAACGCTCATTTATATAGGATTGCCTACTAATGCTTGGTTACATGTCTTAGACTGAGCTTCCCCCCTTGGCAACCTCTACTCGGTGGCCGTGTTGTCTTCAGCCGGCCATTCCCTTGCATTGTACATTGAAAATTTCAATAAAATCCACATTTTTGGGTTTTAATTTTCAGTATTCTGGGTTTTAGAGCACAGCCCGTTTGCGCGGCACTGCGCTACGCTTAAACATCGGAAATCGGCGAAAAAAATAAAATATTTTTATTTTCATATTGCATCAGGAAACATTTCACATGGCCGTATATTTGGTCATTGGCATGCTTCCTGCACTGGATGCAACCTTTATTTGGAGCTGTCACGGCTTCGTTTTGCTATTTGCAGAACGGTACTCAGTTGTCAACTGAGTACATTTCTGCAAATAACACTGCTCTTGCTCGGACAGGTTCAGGTTGCCAGAATCGCAAATCTACCTCATTTGCATGCCTTTCACCTGCAATTGAGGTAATTTGCATATCCCAGCCCTGTCAGTGTAAGAGCCGTTTTAGAAGCTCTCTTACACGCCCCTACAGGCTGTTCCTGGATCGCTCGTCGGACATGATGGCTGCATGGAGTCTTACTCTACTCTTAGACTCCGTGCAAGCCATCGTGAATCCGGCCCAGAAAAATAACTAATAATCCCTCTGGCCAGTAAATGACTACACTCACAGCCCTTCTGGTGTATTTCCCATCACACATAGACTAGGCTAATGCCTACTGCTGCTAGGTGTATAATTAAAGTCTTCTTAATGTAAAAACACACATAAGGTTTTACTAAGTGCAATGCTATCCCAGTAATTCAAACATCTAGCTAGTTTTGCTAATTAAGCAATTTAAGGCATGGTAATCCAATAGCATGGCAATTTAAGGCACTACAAGTCTACAGCAATGCCAAACAGTTTAAAATGCAGAAAAAGTAGTAAATAATTTGAGGAATCAGCAGTTCACTAAAATTCAAAACATGTGAAAAAAAATTTGAACAAAGTATTTAGCTCAGCCGGGATGGCACTAGATGCAACAAAATCTCTTCTGAAACACACGCAAGAATGACAAGTGTTGCTAAGCTCCATGGAAATGAGTCACTGTTCTTACCTTCATGGTTGTTTTGTTATAGTAATGCCTCCTTCTGTGATTTTAACATAGTCATTTCATGGTTTGTGATAATTTTTCCCTTTTTCTGTTTTGTTTCATTGTGAGATGCTCTGCTTCCACATAATTCTCTATGGAATGTCCTCTGACCTTTGATCTCATGTAAGGTATCCCACTAAATGTGCCAGTTCACTGGGTGAAAATGATTCTGTGAACTTTATTTTTTTTTCTAGTAATAGCAAGTTGTTGGTTTAACTTTTGATTTTGGAGTTCTAAATCCTTACAAACATGATTCTTATTTGAGTTTAACATAAACTTCAGATGACAGTGATGTTAATGTAGATGAGGCTGCATGGCCTCCTCCATACCATTGTGAAACTCGTTTTAGAAATCCTGAATAGTATTGATTCGGTGAGGATATAATAAATTTCTTTTGCTGTTCATTAAATGAGATATATGTAAAAAAATTAGTCATAAATTACTTTTAAAACAATCGTATTTTTTGTGGCCCAAGCATCAATGTCAGTCCCCCTTAGCAAATGTAGAAAAAGAATACAGATGTGATGATGTTACATATAATGTTTTGAACATTCAAGTTGAACTTGCTGTTGTACAGGCTGCTCAAGAAGCTCCAACTTTTACATCTAAGGATTTCCCTACCATTCCACAGTTAGTGTGAGGCCCAAACTATGGACAATGTTCAACGAGTCAGGGAAGGACTTGGAAGAGGAATGCAGATAGACACCAGACCTGGAAACAACCAACACTTGCACTCAAACATACAGCATTTTAAGGGGACAGAGCATCTAGTCTATAATCTTTGTTCTGTTGTTCTTAATGGAGAAAACTTTGAGTCTTAAGGAACGGGCTTTCCTTTATTCCCGCCATTTACAGTAAGGTGACGTCAATAATTTGAGACGTTTTGCTAGGAGTGCTCTTTGCAACTTATGTTTAAAAAGTAATAGTGATATATATGCATGGATTATGAGGAAACCTAGCTTATATGATAATTTTTTAACCAAAGTATTTGTAAGGACAAGTGAATGCCAGGTCTGTGAAGCATTTATCAGCAAAGGTAAGCACCACAAATTCTTCTATAATATTACTCTGAATGAAAGACATATTTTGGATGAGATCAAGGCAGCAGACAAAGATGCTATATTATTTGAATATAATGAGGGATTTATTTGGCGATGCAGATATCTATAAAGAAAATATGCAGGCATTAAATTTTATCAGACATATCAAAAGTAAAAGCTATATTATATGATCTGTTTATGAATGGGATTTTAACCCAAAGTTTATTTGAATATTTTTTATGTATCACTTCCCCTTCCCTAAGGAGCCCAAATCTATGGATAATTCACCTATGTACCCTATACTATCAGGGTGTGGATGAATTATAGAACCCCTGACCATATGTGTTGAAAAACAGTTCTGACCTTTACTAGATAAGTTCCCTAGAATACTTAGATACAACAAGCATTGTTTTAATTTTTTATTATTATTTTCAAAACAATAATCATTTAAACATTTAATGATAACACAAGCACAAAAAACTATATTCAGACTATCTACAGAGTCCATAACAAAAGTGTACATATAGAAAACCATCAATATTTTCCTAGTAAATTATATAATTTCTGCCAGGCAATTAACTGATGGGTTACATTCTTTGTTTTTCATGTTATAGTAAGCATTTCATTGTTACAAACTGATTTTGCTAAAAAATAAATTCATTGTTAAAAGAAACAGTAGTCTATTTCAGTGATGTAAATCCACAATGTTACATTTTTTATTTGTTACTGTGCTTATAAAATCTCTTTTTTATGGCTATTCCAAATATAAATGGTATTGAAAATATTTCTATGTATTTATCTTTTAATAGTGGATATACCAATTATTATATTAATGTGTTGTTGATATTAAATTAATTGAAATATTTTTCAAGAATACAGTTTTATATTTTAAAGGTGAATTTTTTTTTTTTTTTTTTTGCAGAAGATAGATGCTGCTATGGGAACTGTGCTAACCTTGTTCTGGCAGAATGTGAGCTGACCCTTTTGTCAGGAGACACTTTTACAGAATATATCAACTGTTAGGGCACTGTTTTATACAATATATTGCCTGTTACTTTCAATTTGTAGATAATATGCTTTTATACGGAGTGGCAACAGTGACACATTGGACTCTTTAATACAATATTTGCATACAACTACTGTTTTTTTTTAATTTTCTGTGAACATTTCTCCATGTAGTATAAACTTCAAAAATGTTACCATCTGACATGATTTAACTGGCAATTTAACTATCAATATTTAAAAAAGTAAGAGAATCCTTTATTGTGTAAAACTAGTATGCACCCTGCACGCATATACCACCATGTTGTCAAAGGGCAGTTGATGAGATCTGCTCATGTAACTATTAGAGATGTGGATTTATGTCACTTGCTAGGTAAATTAAAATCTGATTTTATAAGGGGATACTCAGGATATGATGTTAATATAGAAAGTGAACAAACATTAAATGAAAGTAAACAAAGCACACCAGTTGTGATGATATGGGCAAGTGCCAGCACAGCCAGATGGGGTTTTGTAAAGAATGATATGTCCTGTGAATATCAGACTGGTTTATACAAGATACTTGTGTTACAAATGTATTAGAACTGTATGACATTTATATATCAAACTGCTTTGTACAGATGCTTGTGCTGAAAATGTATTTGTGAGGTTTGCTTATATTAAAATGTATCAACATTGCACCCTGCTGAAATTAAAAGAAATGTGCATGTATTATTACAATTGAATTAAATATATATGTTTTAATGGTGGACACTGGAACAGCAAAGGGTAACTTTGGGAAAAATAAGGGAAACATAAATAACCTGATAAACCATTAAAATGGCACCCTACAGTGCTGAATAGGACTGAAGATGCTGGGTCTTGGCAAGAGCCTTTGTTCATTAGCTCAGTGAAAAAAGGGGAGGCCCCAAGCACTGCCATAAACATTAGGATCTGTATTGTAGCTGTTTGTGCTAAATTCCTGCCTCTGCTTCAAAGGGGAATGCTGTGAGAACCTAGAGTCAGGCGACCAGATGAGGTCATTCTGCCAGCCCTCTTTGAAATTATATTTTAGCTATTAGAAAGAGTATGCATGCCCCTCTCCAGTGTCAGTGGTGAGTATTTAGGCCATTTGATTACTGGCCCAGCATTGGGACAGCACATATTGGTGGCTATCACATATTGGTAGCAGTGGTGGACATCGCACCAGTCATTCCATTTTTAAAGATGAAGTGCAGCAAGAATGAGTCTATCTGTCCAACTTACAGATGCAACCTATCTCACTGTTACATAAACTTAATGGTAATTTTTTGAAATGTTCTGTTGTGTAAACTAGTAAAACACCCACTGCAATACAGATTAGATTACAATAATGAACATGAATGCAGTTACATTGTTTTTGTCCTGTCACACTTGATGCACAGGAAAAAAAATATGAGAAAGTCCCTTAAAAAAGCCTGCCAAACTTTAATATTTCTAGCTGTACTTTGGCACTGTTTACTTACATGACTTGATGCTGGGGGAGCATAGTTTCACAGAAAATGCCAACAGATGCTCTGTCTTGATGATCTCAGCTAGAAAATAAATAATTCCACCAAAAAAGCACACATGCCAGATACCACTACAATTAAACCGATTTGCTAGGCAAGCTTATTGTCACTGGCTGAACCATGAAGATGGGGAGATATGGTCCAAGAGAGCTGTCCCCAGCTGTCACTTCAGTGGTCTGGCTCAAGTTTTTCAGATTCAGATCTATGAATTATCAAGCTGCCTGCCAGTGTCCAACCTGGTAAGTTAAGAAGGGGCTTCATCAATATTTTTGATTTTCTTGAACTGTGTCCTCTTAAAAAATATGAAACAGAAATGAGCTCAATAACACCAATGTACAAGGTAAAAATGGATTTGTTAACAGGGTTTAAACAGGTTAACCTATGCATGAGGGTATAATGCCTTACCTAGTTTTTTAAATGAATTCTGTTCTATTCAACTTGATTCCCTATGTATATTTCACCTCTTTCCGTCATTGCCCCATACTATAATTAGTCTAATTTCATCTCAGAAGAATGAAGCTATGGCTGAGCTGATTGTAATGATGAGTTATTCCCCTAAGGTTCACTGTTGTTTTTTCTCTGCTCTGAATAAGTTCCACACAACCTTTCAGGGTCTGAGTTAGTGAGCGACTGCTGCTCATTTCTGACTGCCTCCTTGAATTTCCCCAGCCTGCAACCTTCATGGAGGTGATAAGTCACACTTTGTGCAGGAATACCATTATATTAGCCATGACCTTTAATAGTGGCAAATGCACTTGACCACCATGCATATTCACACATGTCATACTGTGGGAAGTTTAACCCAGCCACAAGATGCTGATCCAGGTTGAGACAACAATCATTTATTCTGGTGATGGAAGCTCTAGCGGCTAGTGGACCTTCAAGAGCAAAGGGAGAATAGTTCCTTTTGAGTATTTCTCACTCACCCAACAGACTCTCAGGACTAGAGGAGAAGCTTAAAGACTACCCAAATAAAGATGTGACTTCATTTTTAATTCAAGGATTTCTTTTTGGCTCTCCATTCAGTTTAGCTGTTTCCATGGACAACAAAATTAACAAGAACCTATTCTCAGTAGTGGAGAAAAAAGAAGCCATAAAGAAACTTATCGATAAAGAGCTCTCCAAAAGCAGACTGGTGGGTCCTTATGATACACCCCCATAAGAAGCTTTCCGAATTTCTCCCATAGGTTTGGTTCCAGAAAAGAAACCAGGTGAATTTCACCTAATCCACCATTTATCTTTTCCAACAGGATTTTTGATTAATCATTACATTGACAGAAAATTGACCCGGGTTCATTATGCTTCATTGGATAAGGCACCTCTAGTTGTTAAGAAATTTTCTGACCCATGGCTTGCCAAATTAGGCATTCATTTGGCTTCTAGAGTACTTCCAATATGGGAGAATGATTGTCTGCTCCTAGGATTTCACTTCCAAGAGAAGTATCACTTCCATAAGGCAGTTCCAGTGAGGGGCTCTACTGCATGTGCCACTTTTGAAGCCTTCAGTACGGCACTTTATTGATGTTGGCAGCACAAGGACCCAAGGCAGAAAACAATACATTATATAAATGATTTTTTGATAATTGTCGAAGGAGAAGAATGGGCCAGAAGAGTTATAGCAAGTTTTATTACACTGTGTCAGGAATTAGATACACCCCAGCCAATGACAGGACTGAAGGCCCTTCCAAACAGCTCACATTTTGGGCCTTGATATAGATATGGTCACCTCGACATTTAAATTACTAGGTACACTAATTGAAGTCAATGAGTGAGGAATTCTTGTCAGTTAAAAAATGTCTAGTTCCACAAAGTGATGGAATTTCATGGCACCTTAAATTTTGCTTGCAGGGCAGTCACACCAGGCAGGTAATTTTTTAAGAACATTATCCAATCATTTATAGGATGGTAAGGCTATGCATCACTGGTTTCAGATTACAAAGAGAATCAAAGACTTGTGACTACGAAAGGTTTTCTTGGCAGCCTTTAATGGAGTAGACATTTGGCAGTCAGACTGGACCACCTCAGATGCCCATCATTTACACATTTTTGCAGTGGCAGGGACTGGCATGGGGACATTTTTTCATGGCCACTGGTTTTCTACAACATAGCATTCCACATGGTCAGAAGCCTGGATGCAGGATATTGCCATCCATGATATATTTCCCATTTAGGCCACCACAATAGTATTGAAAAAGTATTTCACTTGAAAAACACAAATCAGAATCTGGAAGTAGAGCCTCCAAATACCAAATGACGCTGCACAGATAAAAATGCTTTAATAAGTCACCAGTATAAAACCTGTAGGTCACACAGAAATAAAAAAAAATGTCAAGTGCTTTCTTCCTAAACAAATATAACTTTGGACTTCATCAGAACAAAATTCAAAATGGAGGGAGGGATTCAAATATTTTTTAATTATTTACATTTGTTAACTGGGTAGTGTCCGACTGGGTTGAAAAAAAAAACTGTTTTCAGCGGAAACCCGGGGAGAAAAGCTCCACAACAAAGAGAACATTATTAAGGTACGATCAGTAAACTTAGTTTAAGTAGTACATTGCTAACAATATGTAAATGAGCGTAACAAAAATATTATAGCAAAATATAATAACAGAATACAATATAAACATGCATGTTTCAGGCATACAGGAATGCTATTTTTTTTTTACAATATATATGAGGTACATAAGTCATGTATCTTTACAAGGTGAGTCACTTCTAAAAGACCAAAATTGGTCATGTAGTTTTACAAGTTAGGTCATCTGAAGGAACAAAGATTAATAAAGATAAGACAGATAGTGGGATATCCCTATGTGGGATGAGCACTATTTGGCCTAACAAGTGTGAGATGAGTGGGGAAAAAACAGGAAGAATATTAGTTGGGAGCAATACACAGGCATAACCAATTATTATTTAAATAGTCTTTCAAGGTAGTTTTAAATGTGGACAGGTTATCTGGTGAAGAAGGGTGTTTCAATCTTTGGCCTTTTTATGGGAATAGAGGGAGTCTCTGTGATAGTTGTGAGACTGGGTTACTTTTAGCATTAGTTTGTTGGATGACCTGAGAAGTCTACAGTTTGTGTTTGGCTGGGCTAGGCTTGATAGAGCTGGGCAGTTGTTAGGGTTGAATATGATTTTATGGGCAAGTGAAAGTTGTTTTAGTAATAATAGGTTGGGAAGTTCTAGCCAGCTGAGCTGTCAAAGAGCAGTGCAGTGGTGTGTTCTGTGGGGTTGGTTGGTGACAAACTTAGCTATTCTGTTATAGCAGGAGTCTAGTTTATTTGGGTTGGTTTTTGAAAGGTTAGTAAAGACCTCAGAGCAGTATAGGAGGGTGGATATCAAGTGGGATCTTGCAGTGGCCAGTCTAACTTGTTGTGTAAGAAAATAAACTTTCAAACACCAAATGGGCCAAGCAACGGATTTCCAAAACTTCTGAGACTTTAATGTCTTAAAAATGACTTAAAAACAAGTAGTCAATACTCCATGTTTTTGAGTTAGCAAACCCAAAACACAAAACAACACCAAGTAAGTAAAGCGCTTTTCGTTTGGGTTATACCCAAACTTCTTCAGACAACCTGTATATGTCTTAATTTAGTTTAAATCACTCCTTCCTTACAATGCACGAATCAGAAACAGGCTCCCACTCGCCTGTTTCATAACAATCCGGTTTTAAAGAGGAATGGGTTACAAAATCAACAAGTTGCTTGATACATTTTCAGTTTCCATAAGTAGCTAGTACCTACATGTTTATTTATTAAGTATAAGGTTACTTAGTTACTCAAGGGGCCTTACTCAACTTTTTTTAAAAAGAAAAAATTTTTTTCAAAACATTAAATTTTGCATGTTGCGTATTGTTTACATACCTAGTGCCTGTGTATTTGTTCGTTATATGCAGTAGAACCTCGATCTCAAAAGTTCTCCTTGCACACCCCCAGTGGTTAAACTAAATGTTTCCCAGGTGTATCCAAAATAATATCACAGTCCATTCACTATATTTTGCCCTCACTGCATCTTATACTGAACCCACAGGTCAAGTGTGGTCCTGACGTATAACAATGGATTTGTAAAGCAAGTCAGAGCCCAGTAAGCCCGCACTGAAAAACCTGTACGCTAAATGATTTTAGTAATATCCACCAAAGGCGGGCTCTTCCTCTGGGCACCCCACCTGCTAACCTTATCACCTAAAATACAGAGTGGTACCTCCTAAGTATCCCCGACTAGTCCAAGAGGTTAAATCCTAGAGTTTAGTTCCTTAAGCTACCTAAATAAACTCCTTAATTTCAATATACATGCAATAGTACAAGACCCGTTTAACCCTGGTTCTACACATACATCTAACCTGAGTTGCCAGTTAAGTTCATTTCTTTCTAGTAGCAACTTAAGTAAGTTGTCATTAGCCCCACGCCCACCCATCGCATTCTGGTCAACTTGTGATATAATCCTGAATTTGAAGGAGTGACCCTCCTGCAATTCACAATGATGAGCCAATGCATTATTAGGGTTCTTCTTACTAATAGCGTAAATGTGCTCGTAAATACGGTCCTTCAATCTACGGTCGGTCTTTCCAGCGTAAAATGCCTCACATACCTGGCATTCCGCAAGGTAGACCACACCTCTAGTATTGCAGTTATAACTACCTTTGGTATAGAAAGTCTCATTCCTAACTTTAAATCTACAGTTACTCTCAATATATGTACATTGGTTACAGGAGCCGCATTTATGAGTGCCCCCACCTCCTTTTGTACTCCTTCCCTTGTAGTTCGTTTCAAGGAGCTGTTTCAAGTTGGAACCCCACCTAAAACTAATAGTAGGGTGTTCCCCTATTCGGTCAAAAATGTCCTTATTCAAAGACAAATAAAACCAACATTTTCTAATCACCCTCTGTATATCAGAAGCTGCCGGGGTGTACGTAAAAGTAAAGGCCAACAAATAATTGTTCTTAGTTTTACTCTCTTTCTCAACCAAAACTTCCCTCCTAGGACTGTGATCCTCCAATCTTACTGCCTCCCGGTCAGTAAAATTTGGCCCAGTTTGTTCAATACTCATAGTCCTTGGGGTACGTTGACCCAGAATAGGTTTGTACACTCCTGTTAGCCTCTTCCTGGTTACCTCTTCAAAAATACAATTCAAAAATTTACTTGGGTAACCCCTGTGTAAAAACATGTTAAACAAAAGTTTACTTTCCTTTTCAAACTCGTCTTCAGTGGTAACCATCCTGGCAGCTCGCACCAGTTGGCCCTTGACTACTGATTTTTTCTGATGCATTGGATGTTCACTAGTAAAATGCAAAAAAGAGTTTGAAAAGGTACTTTTCCTGTAAATCCCAGCAGTGTACCTCTTATTAAATGTGTCCTTGCACAAGTCAATATCCAGAAAGTTAATTATATTCTCCTGAAAATTTTTAGTAAACTTAAGAAAGGATGTTGATTGGTTCAAAAAGTTCACCAGTTCATCTGCCACCTGTCTATCTCACTCCAGTATTATAAAAATATTGTCCAAGAATCTCTTATAGACCCTGACCACATTGAACCGAGGGTTACTAAAAACAAACCTAGTCTCCCAGTAAGCCATGACAAGGTTAGCAAAACTTGCCCCCACTGGTGACCCCATGGCTACACCTATCTTTTGTAAATAAAGTTTGTTGTTAAATTGGAGGTAGTTATTCTGTAAAATTATATCCAGTAGTTGTTCCACTAACAGGGTCTCATTGTCGGGGGCTCCCCTTGCTCTCATGTGGTCTACTACCCATTCTACCCCAATTTTATGAGGTATACTTGAGTACAGGTCACAGACATCAACTGTAAGAAAGTTACTTTCTTCATAAAACTGAACCAAATTGATTTCCTCTAAGAAGGACCATGAGTCCTTACAAATTTGCTTTTCGCCCTCAATGTACTTCTTCAAGATCACATCAGCTAATTTAGCACAGGGATAGGTGATGGACTGTCTTCCATCAACCAATGCTCTAAAGGGAGGGTCTACTAAATTTTTATGGATCTTAGGTATGCCAAACAGTTGGGGTGTTCTTGGGGCCAATAGGGTAAGATAGTGGTTCATTTGACTATCAATGAATCCGTTAATAAAAAGGTCATTTAGGAACATCCTGATCTTGTTGTGTGCCCCATTCATTTTTTTAATACTTACTTCTTCGTAAGTGTCCTTCTCCAAAAGTGTTAACATCTTCCTTGTATAGTCGTCCCTATGCATAACCACTAAACCCCCTCCTTTGTCCGGCTTCATAGATCTAATAGGAAGTTTACAAAATGCTGTCAAAAGTTGTCTCTCATGTATTGTAATGTTGCCCCCTGTCATATGGCCATTGTAGTTTCGGACTACTGACCTCAACTCGAGTTCACATAGGTGTTCAAATAACCCAATAATAGGGTGAACTGCTGGATTATAAGTGCTAGCCACTCTCAACTTGTTGTTACTATAAGATGAGTTACTGAATAACACAGTCAAATTCAATTTACAAACAAAAAGTTTAAAGTCAATAAGGAGTTCTGCTAGTTTGCACCTCTCAGTTGGAATAAAAGTAAAGCCTTTTGCTAACAACTCCACCAATTCAGGCTCTATTAAAAAGTCAGTGTAATTAAAAATCGTAAAATCACCCTCTTTATTCAGAACCAGTTTGTGAGGGGTAGGTTCTAGTTCACATTTCTGCGGGTATTGTACCTCTTTTGTTGTTGGTATTGAGGGTTCGGAGTCCATTTTCTCACTGGTACCCCCCTCCCCTTGTAGTTTTTTGATTGCTGCTGCTGGTACCCATTTTGGTCCTCTCGGTTAAAGTTACGGTTGTATTTTGGTCGTGCACCCAAATAAGCAGCATTTCCATTAGATGCCTCCACCTCACCCAAAGAGGTACCCTGGTTAATAAAAATTGAAACTATTTGGCCCGTCGAAATTTGTAACCGGGCTATTCTTCCCATTTAGTCTTTTGTCCAATGTTTCCCCTCCCCAAAAACTTGGTTGTGTGAACCTTGGGTTCCCTTCCTCCCATTAAAAGGGTGTTGTGAAACAGGTGGTTTGCGATAGGCGTACCCCTCCCTATATGCCTTTAAGTCCCTTTGAAGTTTGCTAACCTTCACCGTTCTCAATTTCTCCAATTGTTGGGCAATGGTAACAAAAGTCCTATTGTAGTCATACTGATACTGAGAAAACAACCTGTCCCTTTTGATGACACCTTCCAATGCCCTCGTTTCCTCAGTCAGTTTGTCGATCGTAATTTGGTAATGTTTAGTCATCAAACACAAAAGCTCCAAACCTTGTTTGTTAAATAATTCAATAAGTTCCTTATGGAACTATGAGCCCTCAATTAAACCGGTTGGATAAGTACAGTGCCTCAGGCCCTTGGGGACAATCTGCTCCTTGATACACCTGTTAAGATAATTAAGTTCCAACTGTAATTTTTAAATTGTAAACAGCTTAAAATCAAATTGTTTAAGTTTTTCAACTAAAACTTCTTCACTTTGATTGTTCTCCCCAGAGTATTGCCTGGACTGACGTTCATCCAAACTTAATTCATCATTAAGCCAACAAGAAATATCATAGTTAATGCAAACCTGGGAGTCTCGAATAACTGTTGAGTAGTTGTTCCCTCCCAGGTTTGGGGCTCGATGGAGTCCTCCTTCTACCTCTTCTGGTTCAGGTCTCCGGTCTGCCAGTGATTGTGAGCGTTGCGGTAGCCCCTGACCCGGTCCTCCATTAGGAGTGTTCCCTTTAGGCTCAGAACTAAAGTCGGGACCTTGTTCTTGTTGTTTAGTGACCAAATCCACCTTGGCGGTCAGCTTGTCCAGTCACTCGTTCATCAGTTCGAGTAATTGGGTAAGGTTACCCTTTTCAGTACAATCGCTAAGTGTAGAGTCATCCATCTTCCTGGTTTTCGTCGGTGTTTACACAAACCAAACCAGCAAACACCAATAAACATCCACAAACCAAAGAAATGTTCAAACACCAAACGGACCCAGCCTGCAACCTTCATGGAGGTGATAAGTCACACTTTGTGCAGGAATACCATTATATTAGCCATGACCTTTAATAGTAGCAAATGCACTTGACCACCATGCATATTCACACATGTCATACTGTGGGAAGTTTAACCCAGCCACAAGATGCTGATCCAGGTTGAGACAACAATCATTTATTCTGGTGATGGAAGCTCTAGGGGCTAGTGGACCTTCAAGAGCAAAGGGAGAATAGTTCCTTTTGAGTACCCAACAGACTCTCAGGACTAGAGGAGAAGCTTAAAGACTACCCAAATAAAGATGTGACTTCATTTTTAATTCAAGGATTTCTTTTTGGCTCTCCATTCAGTTTAGCTGTTTCCATGGACAACAAAATTAACAAGAACCTATTCTCAGTAGTGGAGAAAAAAGAAGCCATAAAGAAACTTATTGATAAAGAGCTCTCCAAAAGCAGACTGGTGGGTCCTTATGATACACCCCCATGGGAAGCTTTCCGAATTTCTCCCATAGGTTTGGTTCCAAAAAAGAAACCAGGAGAATTTCACCTAATCCACCATTTATCTTTTCCAACAGGATTTTTGATTAATCATTACATTGACAGAAAATTGACCTGGGTTCATTATGCTTCATTGGATAAGGCACCTCTAGTTGTTAAGAAATTTTCTGACCCATGGCTTGCCAAATTAGGCATTCATTTGGCTTCTAGACTACTTCCAATATGGGAGAATAATTGGCTGCTCCTAGGATTTCACTTCCAAGAGAAGTATCACTTCCATAAGGCAGTTCCAGTGAGGGGCTCTACTGCATGTGCCACTTTTGAAGCCTTCAGTACGGCACTTTATTGATGTTGGCAGCACAAGGACCCAAGGCAGAAAACAATACATTATGCAAATGATTTTTTGATAATTGTTGAAGGAGAAGAATGGGCCAGAGGAGGTATAGCAAGTTTTATTACACTGTGTCAGGAATTAGATACACCCCAGCCAATGACAGGACTGAAGACCCTTCCAAACAGCTCACATTTTGGGCCTTGATATAGATATGGTCACCTCAACATTTAAATTACTAGGTACACTAATTGAAGTCAATGAGTGAGGAATTCTTGTCAGTTAAAAAATGTCTAGTTCCACAAAGTGATGGAATTTCATGGCACCTTAAATTTTGCTTGCAGGGCAGTCACACCAGGCAGGTAATTTTTTAAGAACATTATCCAATCATTTATAGGATGGTAAGGCTATGCATCACTGGTTTCAGATTACAAAGAGAATCAAAGACTTATGACTACGAAAGGTTTTCTTGGCAGCCTTTAATGGAGTAGACATTTGGCAGTCAGACTGGACCACCTCAGATGCCCATCATTTACACATTTTTGCAGTGGCAGGGACTGGCATGGGGACATTTTTTCATGGCCACTGGTTTTCTACAACATAGCATTCCACATGGTCAGAAGCCTAGATACGGGATATTGCCATCCATTATGTATTTCCCATTTAGGCCACCACAATAGTATTGAAAAAGTATTTCACTTGAAAAACACAAAGCAGAATCTGGAAGTAGAGCCTCCAAATACCAAATGACGCTGCACAGATAAAAATGCTTTAATAAGTCACCAGTATAAAACCTGTAGGTCACACAGAAATAAAAAAAAATGTCAAGTGCTTTCTTCCTAAACAAATATAACTTTGGACTTCATCAGAACAAAATTCAAAATGGAGGGAGGGATTCAAATATTTTTTAATTATTTACATTTGTTAACTGGGTAGTGTCCGACTGGGTTGAAAAAAAAAATGTTTTCAGCGGAAACCCGGGGAGAAAAGCTCCACAACAAAAAGAACATTATTAAGGTACAATCAGTAAACTTAGTTTAAGTAGTACATTGCTAACAATATGTAAATGAGCGTAACAAAAATATTATAGCAAAATATAATAACAGAATACAATATAAACATGCATGTTTCAGGCATACAGGAATGCTATTTTTTTTTACAATATATATGAGGTACATAAGTCATGTATCTTTACAAGGTGAGTCACTTCTAAAAGGCCAAAATTGTTCATGTAGTTTTACAAGTTAGGTCATCTGAAGGAACAAAGATTAATAAAGATAAGACAGATAGTGGGATATCCCTATGTGGGATGAGCACTATTTGGCCTAACAAGTGTGAGATGAGTGGAAAAAAACAGGAAGAATATTAGTTGGGAGCAATACACAGGCATAACCAATTATTATTTAAATAGTCTTTCAAGGTAGTTTTAAATGTGGACAGGTTATCTGGTGAGGAAGGGTGTTCCAATCTTTGGCCTTTTTATGGGAATAGAGGGAGTCTCTGTGATAGTTGTGAGACTGGGTTACTTTTAGCATTAGTTTGTTGGATGACCTGAGAAGTCTACAGTTTGTGTTTGGCTGGGCTAGGCTTGATAGAGCTGGGCAGTTGGTAGGGTTGAATATGATTTTATGGGCAAGTGAAAGTTGTTTTAGTAATAATAGGTTGGGAAGTTCTAGCCAGCTGAGCTGTCAAAGAGCAGTGCAGTGGTGTGTTCTGTGGGGTTGGTTGGTGACAAACTTAGCTATTCTGTTATAGCAGGAGTCTAGTTTATTTGGGTTGGTTTTTGAAAGGTTAGTAAAGACCTCAGAGCAGTATAGGAGGGTGGATAGCAAGTGGGATCTTGCAGTGGCCAGTCTAACTTGTTGTGTAAGAAAAGAAACTTTCAAACACCAAACGGGCAAAGCAACGGATTTCCAAAACTTCTGAGACTTTAATGTCTTAAAAATGACTTAAAAACAAGTAGTCAATACTCCATCCCCGGGATTCATGAAGCTCGGCGCAAGGCCGGCGTAAGGCCTGCGCCGGCGGTGCAGTGAATAGCCGGCGCAGTAGCGCCATATACATATTAATGAGAGTGCACCGGAATCACAGACACATGCGTAGTGTACGTGAGCGAGCCCAGGTAGGATGCGTCTGGAGGCGTGTCTAAGCCGGCATGAGGTGAGCAACCTAATGTGCTGACAGCCATGGTCCACCCACAATATTAATGGCAGCAGCCAGGTCCCGTGCAGAATGAAACGCACGGACAGTATGCAACATAGTACCCATCCCAAATTAACGGAGAAGCAAATACAAGCCACGAAGGCATAAGTGTACCCGTCCAAGGAGCAAAGGATACGCATAAGACCGCGTTCGTCCCGCAATGCACCGTCAGTGTTTACACTCAGAGAAGGTGTACAGCCGCATGTCAGCGCCGCACCGACATAGGAGCAGTGATTAAGGTCACCACCTGTCCCACTTTTGGGCCA